>NC_089753.1:11819129-11821907 GCF_040412425.1 Macrobrachium rosenbergii | reverse complement strand
AATATACATTCTGTGTCGCATGAGTCTCAAGTTAAAATTTAGTAAAAAATAAGGGAGGGGGCATTACTCGACTGTGTGTAACTCTAGAAAATGCATTTTGTCGGCTGTACAATAAATATGGACCAGAACAGAAAGATTCCCGGACTTTAAAGCCTCTGTGACGGAATAAGAAAAGATAACAAAAACATGGATGATATATATTTTGAGGGGGCAGGATTTCGATCAGCCAAAAATACCGTCACTGTTTTTGTTAAGACCCCAAAACAAAGAGATGGCATTTATTGAACTAAGAATTTCGATACAACGCTGGCCTCGTGAATAACTTCGTATCCACGGGAAGAAACAGGATAACAAATAATAAATGCCCGCAGTTTCTTCAGCGCAATCGAGTTTCTGGACAGCCCGTTACGGCGTATAATCAAGGCCACCGAAAATAGATCTGTCTTTCGGTGGTCTCGGTATAACGCTATGTATGAGCCGCGATCCATGAAACTTTAACTACGTTCCCGTGGTGGCATTTATATACTATATCGTTTGCCAGACGGACGATTATAGCTGGCAACCTTAAATCAAATAAAAACTACTGAAGCTAGGGCTGCAATTTGGTATGTTTGAGGATTGGAGGGCGGATGATCAACATACAATTTGCAGCCTCTCTGCCAGTAGTTTTTAAGACTGAGGCAGGCAGGCAAAAAAAGTGCGGACAGAATAAAGTGCGGACGGACAGACAAAGCCAGCACAATAGTTTTCTTTTTCATAAAACTAAAAGAAACAGGTCTCGCCCTGGTAACAGCTCTCAATTCTGCGGAGTAATATCGCAGAAATCTGAATGGACAGAAGTCTCATAGCATCTGTAGCTTAAAAAAGTTAAGTATACCTTAGTTTTACCAGACCACTGAGCTGATTAACAGCTCTCTAGAAAGGACTGGCCCGAAGGATTAGACTTATTTTTACGTGGCTAAGAACAATTGGTTACCTACCAACAGGACCTACACTTATTGTGGAATCGAACCACATTATAATTGAGAAATGAATTTCTATCACCGAAATAAATTCCTCAATTCTTCATTAGCCGGCCGGAGCTCGAACTCGGGCCTGGCAGTGCTAGCCGACAATTCTACCGACTCACCAACGAAGAACTCTCTACAGCAAAAGTATGGACATGAATCACTTTGCCCACATTCATCTACTGAATTATATTCCAAACGTAAACTAATTGGTTATCAGTAACATAAAGTGTAGTTATAAGTAACATAAACTAATTGCAGCGACAAATGGGTCGTTTCATGTTCTCCCAAGCACTGCAATTCTCTGATTAGGCAGATTCATTCATTTCAAGGACGCTCTCTCCTGATTTTTGCATGTGTCATATTTGATTTCAGTGCCCTTCCATCAGTTTTACAGTCGGAATCTTTCATAGTGTCCAATTAGAGTTTCTCTTTAAATTGGACATTATGCAGTCTTTTGAGCCGCTAATCGTGAACAAGAACAGAAAACTGCAATACATTGCAAATTGTTTTTCATAAAGTAGCGAGATTGACTTCTCTCACGCTGTCGCGATCTGGGGATGGCGACAAACAAGTAAAATATGCGGTTCCTCATTGGACGGGTCGAAATCGTTCTCGGCTAGCACTGTGCTGGGCCCGCGTTCGATTCTCCGGCCGGCAATGAAGAATCAGAGGAATTTATTTCTGGTGACAGAAATTCATTTCTCGGTGTAATGTGATTTCGGATTCCTACAATAAGCTGTAGGTCCCGTTGCTAGGTAACCAATTGGTTCTTAGCCCCGTAAAATAAGTCTAATCCTTCGGGCCAGCCCTAGGAGAGCTGTTAATCAGCTCAGTGGTCTGGTTGAACTAAGGTATACTAACCGTAAAATATGCGCCAGCAGTTTCTTCCGGTAAACAGTGTTTTCTGTACAGTGTATAATGCTGTAAGAGCCGCGGCCCATCATGGCTAAACTTTCAGCTGCGGCCCTAAATGGTGGCCTGTCAAATATATTCTTGCCAGGCGCACGATCACGGCTATCTTTAACCTTAAATAAAAAGTCTAAGGAACGCTAAATACAGGAATGAACTCATAAACAAATATATTCAATCCCTGCAGCCACGGCCCGGTGGTGGCTTGTCCTATAGCTGTGCCAGACGACCATCTAAATTTAACCTTCAATAAAAGTCTAAGGAACGCTAAACATACGAATGAACTCATATAAATGAATATATTCAATCCCTGCAGTCACGGCCCGGTGGTGGCTTGTCCTATAAGCATTTAGATTAGTGAGCATCGTCCTGAATAAGATCCGACCATGATGTAATGGAATGGAATGGAATACCTTCAATAAAAGTCTAAGGAACGCTAAACATAAACTGAATGAAAGGTTATAAACAAATATATTCATTCCCTGCATCTTACAATAGTCAGTTATCATCCATAATCTTTCCACTAAATGCATATCTTTCCACACAAAGGCATTTAGCATTTGGAGTGAGCATCGTCCTGGAATAAGATCAGTAAGGGCTGGAAACTGATGTGAAAATGGAATGGAATGGAATACAGAATTTAGGCAAAGCCGAGCGCTGGGACCTATGAGGTCATTCAGCTGACAGCAACTGACCCCCCCAAGGTTTGAAAATGGAGAGGATGAGAACCTCAAAGCAGTTACACTATGAAACAAATGGATGGCAAGATGGAAGAAGAGAATATGAATGGCTACAGTAAAACAGGAATGAAAGGGGTTGCAGCTAGGGGGTCGAAGGAATTAATGAAACAAAACGCCTA
>NC_089753.1:11619129-11814129 GCF_040412425.1 Macrobrachium rosenbergii | reverse complement strand
TGACTGATTGGCTAGTTTACTTTTAACAGGCTTAAACGGCAAAAGGTGACACATTCGACCTCGCCACAATGACTGACCTAGTTAGTTTCCCCACCATTTACCCTGGAAAAGGTTAAAGACAAAAGAAAAAAGCGCTCGCCGGCTGCGCGCCTGTGCATGTCCTCAAGAGGTTACAGGAGTGGCAGGACCTATTTCCGGACCAGCGCCTTTGCTTTCAAGTGAGGAAGGCTGGGAGAGGGATCGCCATGATAAGAGATCTTCCTGTCGAAAATGCCATTAAATCTATACCTTCTCTATTCTGGTCCAAACGCGATAGTCGCTCACTCCAAGCTTCCCCAGTTCAAATAGAAATATCGGTTATCATGCAATGAAATTCAGATGACGTGAGTTGATGCAATGAGTAAACGCGTGTTCTTCTGAGTGTGTAGAGAGAGAGAGAGAGAGAGAGAGAGAGAGAGAGAGAGAGAGAATAGAGAGAGAGAATATGAACACTTCAAATAGAAATATCAGGTTATCTCACAATGAAGCTTGACTCGAGTTGATGCAAATTTCTTGACCTCTGCAATATTATCTCCAGAGAGTTGAAATGACTTGAGCTGATGCAGAGAAAGAGAGAGAGAGAGGAGAGAGAGAGAGAGAGAGAGAGAGAGAGAATAGACAGTTCAAATAGAAATATACTTACAACAGTTGAGATGACCTTTGAGTTGATCTGTTACTCACAAAAGAGAGAGATGACTCAGAGTTGAGAGAGAGAGAGAGAGAGAGAATAGACACAGTTCAAAAGATTCTACAATAAAGTAAGACAGAAACGAGAGAGAGAGAGAGAGAGAGAGAGAGAGAGAGAGAGAGAGAGAGAGAGTATACACAGTTCAAACAGAAATACCGGTTATCATGCACTGAAGTTGAGATGACTTGAGTTGATGCACTGAGTAAACGCGTAGTTCTGAGAGAGAGAGAGAGAGAGAGAGAGAGAGAGAGAGAGAGAGAGAGAGAGAGAGAGAGAGAGAGAGAGAATATACACAGTTCAAACAGAAATATCAGTGAAAGATGACTTGAGTTGATGCACTGATCTTACACACACACACACACACAGAGAGAGAGAGAGATGAGAGAGAGAGTTGAACTGAGTAAAAAGATAATAAACAATGAGAGAGAGAGAGAGAGAGAGAGAGAGAGAGAGAGAGAGAGAGAGAGATTTGTGATAATAAACAACTAGGAGAGAGAGAGAGAGAGAGAGAGAGAGAGAGAGAGAGAGTTTGTGTTTATTAAGTCAAGTTTGTCTGGAAGAGTCATGACTGATCAATTGCAGTTCCCTCTCTGTCAATTCATGGTTTTGGGTCTACCAGTGACAGTGTCAGCATCAGTGACTGACTGACTGACGATTATGAAATTTGGGTCTTGAAGACCAATGCCGGAACCATCGTGTGAATACTTCCTGTAATTTGACATTCAACCATTAATCTACAGACTAACAACAAACAAAAAGAACCCCAAAGTTGTGTATACTCTACATAAACCACCAACAATGACCCTCTAGCCGACCACTTAAAAAAATTGTGACTACGGTAAAGAAAATATAGCCTACGACAAGCTTCAAAGTTTGTTAAAGCCTTAAGTCCCTACCCGATTCAAGGGCGCCTCGAATCAACATCCGAAAGTCTGGACTCCTGTTCTTACCCTACTGCCTAAAAGAACATGTCATGACACCGTCCACTTTCTGTTTGTTGCGGCGTTGTTTAGCGATTGTCTTCGTGCTTGGAATGGAATGGTCTTTCAGCGCTTGGAAAGGAAATCAATAGTCGAAAGGGTCTGACAGGAGAGAATGGAAAGAAAGAAATACCCAAGAATCAATCCGAACGGAGGTGAGTAGCAAAGAATGAGAGGGGTTGCAGCTAGGCGCCGATGGGACGCCGCTACGAGCAAGTCCTTGTGTCTGGGATCACACATCAACTTTCCAGCAGTAATAACCTTCAGAGAGAATTAATGAACAGAGTATGGATTGAATATAGAATTTAGACCAAAGGCCAAGCACTGGGACCTATCAGGTCATTCAGAGCTGAAATGGAAATTGACAGCAAAACGTTTTGAAGTGTAACTGGAGGAAAACCTTGCAGCTGCACTAGAATCAATTGTTAGGAGGCTGGAAAGTAAGTTGAAGAAAATGAAGAAAGGAGGTACAGTAAATGGAACAGAAAGGGGTTGTAGGGGCCGAAGGCATGCAAAGAATCCTTAAACGTGCCTGCAGTGCACTGCATGAGGTGCACTGACGGTACTAACCCTACAGGGATTAACCAAATCAAACTTATCTTAAAATAGTAATCCATGATATAAAAATTCTCATCATTACTACTTAAAGAGGCGCTACATTCATTTACTTAAAAGTAACATTTTTCATATAAAAATAACGACTGTCTTCAAGCGACGAACCGTTGCTTATTCACGACAAAACAGCCACAAAAAATATCCAGTACAAAGTAACATACAACCTAATTACACTTTTTACCAAAATCTATGTAAAAGCAAATCTTTTATTATGCTAATAACAATCTAAGATCATAACAGTGTTTACAAACAAAAATCAGAGTTAAGGAAAGATAACTGTCTCGACCGCAACATGTGAAACACTAACTACACAACTGAAAAGCCTCCATGATGTATCGCAGTCTTACATGCTTCAATTTCTTAGCACGCTTACGCAATATATACTTCATTATCTTCCTTAGATCTCGTCTGTCGTAAGCACTAATAAACAATGGTTTTATCAACTGCATTGTTACTTATTTCCCCTGCTACCCATTCACATTTTCCCACAAAAGATTGCCTTTCCACTCTCCTATCGGCGGGGTTTCGACGACCCGGAATTGCATCTCATCGGAAAAAGAGAGAAAATTCAATTCTCAATTTAAACCCGGCAGTTTTTATCCCGAAACGTGATATATATATATAATATAAATCATATATCTCAATATGAAAGGCTAAAATATATATATATATGTATATATGGTTCAAAAGCGCTGGCGAAAATGGAAAGGACGGGATGCAATTGCGGTGCAAAATTTACGCCGGGAGACCAGAACTCCAATACTCTAAAATTACATAAAACACTACTTGCGGACACTCACCTGGAAAATGAAAGAGAAAGATATTAATATTTCATCCTATTCAGAGTTTCCGTACATCAAGGACGGAAAGTTGCATCTCATCAAAATCATTACAGACGCACTCGTAATATGTATGCGCCTGTACAAATCCATAAAGACTCTAATTCTAAGCAGTTCACTCTCGTCCTCAACCCAGACGTGGGGGTGAAATCTCATCTGGAATGGAATTTCTTACTTCCATTCGTGTCAAAGGTTTCGACGGACAACTTGTTCAAAATCTTGCAACAGATGCAAGGTCACTGTACTTCTCAATACATGAAATTACTGAATCTGACAGGCCGACTTAAGCGATATGCAACAAGTAAAAAAATTCGCCGAAGTTTCTTCGGTGCACCGAGTTTTCTGTACATCCGCTACGACGTAAGCAACTCAAGTCTATCTTTCGGTGGTCTCAGTATAATGCTGTATGAGCTGCGGCCCATGAAACTTTAACCATTAGCTCCGCCGGTGGTGACTTCCATTCTATATCATTTGCATAATGATTATGGCTTAACTTAACCTAAAAAAATAAACTATTGAGAGCACCAGAGGCTGCACGGTATGTTTGATGGCTGAGGGTGGCTGATCAACATATCGAATTTGCAGCCCTCTAGCCTAATAGTTTTTAAGATCTGAGGGCGACAGAAGTAAAAGTGCTGACGGACAGACAAAGCCGGAACAATAGTTTTTTACAGGAAACTAAAACTACCCCAATTCCTGACAATACGATGCACAAATAAGCACAGCATAAAAATTCAGAAGCTGAAAACAATTATGCCGCAAAAATATTCCACATACTGAAACCCCAATATTTCGAAAGGAAAATTCTTTCCCAATTATTTACAAAAGGGGACTGATTCCTCTCCCTACCTCCTTTTTTTATATAGGTGGGCTTCCGTATTGGCTCGCTCACTGACCTGAAACGCAGGTCAAGGTGAAACGTGACGGGCATAAAGTTGTATATTCTTTCAGCAAAGGAAGTTCCTACAGTTTCTACAACTTAAAACCTGAGAAAATATAAATGTGTCGTCCAATTGGCGATCGGGACATTCGGTGTTTCAGCGGTATGTTAGATGGAAAACGAAACGCATAATATTGCTGATATTATCTAAATGGTCAAATATTTGTATGGGATCTTTCAGATAGTGACTCTAAGGGTTTTAACCATGTATGTATCCATTTTGCGCCGTGTTTTAGTACAAGCCTGCTGGGGATAGACCGTCAAAACATAAACAAAAGACTGTAAATGTCATAAAGATAATGACCCCAAGAAATATTAGTCCTAGATAACGACTCCCGAAAACCCTTGGGGGTCACTTCATTCAAGAAAGATCCCAAGAAATATTAGTCCTGGTATAACCCCTCAAAACCCTCTTTTGGGTCACTATCTAAGAAAGATCCTAAGAAATATTAGTCCCAGATAACGACCCCTGAAAACCTCTTGGGGTCACTTCATTCAAGAAAGATCCCAAGAAATATTAGTCCCAGATAACGACCTCGAAAACCCTTAAGTGTCACTATCTAAGAAAGATCCTAAGAAATATTAGTCTGATAACGACCCCTGAAACCCTTTTGGGCCATTTAAGAAAGATCCTAAGAAATATTAGTCCCAGATAACGACTCCTGAAAACCTCTTTGGGGTCATTTATCTAGAAAGGCCCTTTGTATGTAATAAGGATCTAGGAAAGGCCCTTTGTATGTAATAAGGATGACAGGTCAATAACTTATCAAGAAAGTTTCCAAATAAGTCAATAATTTGTAAAGTTAGTTTTCTGTAAAAGAAAACGATTAAGATGGCTATTTGTCTGTCCGTCTGTACTTTTTCAGTCCGCCTCAGATCTTAAAACTATTGAGGCCAGAGGGCTGCAAATTGGTATGTTGATCGTCCACCTTCCAATCATCAAACATGCATAACTTCGCAGCCTCTAGGTTCAGTGTAGTTTTGATCTATTTTAAAGGTTAGGTTAGCCATGGATTGTGCGTCCGGCAGCGCTTTCTGGAGGTGCCACCAACACTTTCACTTGACCGCATCCGGGAGCAACTGAGCACTGCCTGGTCGTGGCTGAAAGTTCATACAAAAATATACGCTGTACAGAAAACTCGATTCGGCGCATTTTGTACACCTTTCCCTATTTCTTCGAGTCTGGGCGATGATATTATCTGTTGCCAGTCTTCTGTAAATTCACTAACTATTCACTACCAAATAAAAAAACTGTTACTGTGAACTATAACATTTTTCAAAAATTGCGAAATGTTATATAAAAGCCACACAAAAAAACCAGCTCAGCTGGAAAAAAATTAACAGATGGATTTTTATTTTCCGACAAAGAGCAGAAACACGTCAAAAATGCCTCTAAATGAGCCTGAATTTGAGGCGTTAACGAAGCACAGCAGAATTATCATTGCGTGAGTTGGCAAACGGACGATAATAAAAACTTTAGATTTTCAATGTCTAAAAAGAATGAGTGAATATGGATCCTTCCAAAAAGGAGAGAGAGAGAGAGAGAGAGAAATAAGGGCTTGGCCAAAAGGTTGAGCTGACGGAACGAAAAGCCCATGGGGAGAAAGCGGCTCATTAAATATACACAATGAAGCAAAAAATGGTGATGGAATTCTAACGGGCAGATGAAGATGGTACCAAAATAGGATTCCAGAGGAGGATAGAGATGGTAAAAAATAAAAGAGAAAATAAAAATTATATAGAATGGAAAGGAAATAATAATATTGTAATCACTCGTATCTTTCCTCCTCTCTCGTGAGAGAGAGAGAGAGCTTTGGAAATAATGTAATCAATGAACTCCCAACAAGAATTGTGTGTGTGTGTGGTCCAGGAAAATAACACATTCACTCTATATTAAATCCTAAAATAATACCCGAACTGATATGAGGAGTTCCACTAATGACGTTTGTCATATAACCATTAATTACATTTAGGTCTATCCTCCCTATCCTCCACTCTCACTCTCCCTTCGATCCCCGACCCTTCATAAGTCTGGAGGCAAAATTATGGAGTTTCAGATCATACACTAGGCTAACGAGAAATCGACCGGCGGTGAATATTTTTCGGTGAAAATGTTTACAAAACCCGAGGAAGCAACTTAATTCGAATAACGATAAACAACAATAATAATTTTCCTTTAAAATCAAGAGCGTTTACTGAAGGTCGTTAGATCAGCAAATAGCTGATTTTAGTCAGCAATTGATGAATGGCCGTCGGTAAATGCGAAACGTCGGCGTATACGCCTTTGAACATCGTAGAAAAAGTTAAGATACCTTAGTTTAAGCAGACCACTGGAGAAGCTGATTAACAGCTCTCTAGGCTGGCCCAGTGATTAGACTTATTTACGTGGCTGAAGAACCAGCTGGTTACTCAGCAACGGGACCTACAGCTTACGTGGAATCTGAACTACATCATAACGAGAGAAAATGAATTCTAACACCAGAAATAAATTTCTAATTCTTCACTGCCGGTCGGAGAATCGAACGCTGGCCCAGCAGAGCGCTTAGCCGAGAACGTATCAACTCTTCCAATGAGGAACTTCTGAACATCCTAAAGCCATTTTGCATAGTATAACATATATATACATATATATATATATATAGTTGTTATATATATATATATATATATATATATATATATATATGTAAAGTTCAATTAGTCGCAGTCACTTACACGCTCCATCAAACAAAAGGTAGAACACTTCACTGCTCAAACCTGAAGTTAATTCAAACCTATGAAACGTCGCAGAAGATTTCCCTTACCAACGATCAAAAAAAGAAAAAAGGACCCTACAATCCATCAAATTGATCACAACAAATCCTTTGGAATCGCAAAGAACGAAGGAGGAGCCACTTTTCAACCCAAGATCCAAATAACCATTATGTACAATTATTAATATGTCTCAACCATTATACCTAACTGCATAAAAAAAAGACGAGTTTAAAGTTCAATAAAACGAGAAAAGAAAAAATATGGAGCCTTGATTATACTAATGCCCAAGAAGGACCTGAGATGCGTGACGTAAATGCGCAGACGAGGCTTATTTTGGTTCCCTGTCTGGCTGGCTGACTTGGTATATCTGAACCGCGGTTCAGCCCACGGTCCAAAAGACGGTTCCTGGTACCTTCCTTCCTGAGGCTGGGGAAGGACGGCTAGCAGAGCATCTCGGTCTTCAAAAAATCATTTTCGAACTTTACCGTATATCGTTAGGCTCAGTCATTCTTCATCGACGGCCGCTTCTAGGTTCTGGGAACGCTGAAGTTTCGCCGTAAAAAGGACCTGCAGTTTGAAGGAGGCTTGCTTATCCCCCCACCACGCTCCCCTGCCTCGCCCCTGTTCACTTTGTAGACACAGTCCAAGAATCTGCCCATACTTTTCGTCTGGCACGGTACCAAATGAATCTAGAACGAGGGCAGACGGTTTATTTTTGAGCTTCACTTGAAATTCTTCCTTCTGTGTGTGTCATATTACACAAGGCAAGTGCACACACACACACACAGTTTGTGTGTATGTATATATGTGTGTGTATATATATATATATATATATATATATATAATATATATATATATATATATATATATATATATATATATATATATATATATATATATATATATATATATATATATATATATATATATATATATATATATATATATATATATATATATATATATACTGTATATATATTTATATATACATATTGTATATAGTATATATACAGTATATGTATGTATAATATATATATATATATATATATATATATATATATATATATATATTGTTACGTGTAGGGTCTCGGCTGATCATTTATTATTCAATTTACGTAATTTTACGGCCCTGCTGACCAAGAATACACATAACCTGCCACTTGAAGCCAAAAGTTAACCTCAAAGACAGTCGTAATTAGCCAAAGGTCGCCAGTTAAGGGTAATTAGCCTTAACAAAGAATATTCAAGAATAAAGACTTTATGATGAACGTCACCAACTGCAGACGACGAAAAATCTCTACTTGTTAAAATGGTATTAAATACAACGCAACAGTTCCTCCAAACAGTGAACGCTAGGCATAAGAATACCAGGTATAAAATGAAATGACTTGCTTGCCTAAACCCTAAACTCACTGGGATAACTCGTTAACGCTAACAATATAATAATTTGACTTAATCTTAGACTTCGTACAAGTGATTACCTTCAATGGTGGCGGAGAATGAAACAAAGAAAGAGTGGGAAATACAGAAAGAGGTTAAAAGAATGGACGAAGTTTCGAACAGCACACAGACTCTACCTTAAGGACTAAGCGTTGGCGCATTACAACGGACGTGCTGAGGTTCGTGTGTGTTTGCTCCACCATTCACTAATAAAATAATAGACAAGAGGCGGTGTTAGAGCCACCTTCCAGACGCTCTTTCGCCGGCGGCTATTTTCTCTCTCTCCCTGACCGCCTGGGTCAAACAGTCATCCAGCGTCCGCTTCTGTTTCAAAACATTCGCCAAGAGACAGGTAGAAAGGAAAAAGGACCTTAGGACCACCTATTTTTAAGGCTGATATGGAATTTTTCCTATAAGGGAAAATGGCTAAATGCTACCTATTCCTCCCAACGAACGTTAAGTTTGAACTGAAGACGCTCTTCATCTAGACAACATCTTTTCCCGCCTCAGTCAGGCTGACATTATTTACAATCACAGTTACGAGGGCGAACAGTAGTAATATTTGTAAAAGCTCCCTTAAGAGGGCCTTCACTCCCTTTTCGGCGTGAAGGTCCATACTAAGCAAGCTGTTCGCCTTCTCGTAGGTTACTCTCCTTCCCCGAGCAGATTAGTCCTGGTTAGCCTACCTAGCTACAGAACTATCTAACCCTAGATAGGATACTGAGCTATAATCACTACTTTACCTAATTCTAATAGTACTAGAAGGTGCTTACAGTTATTATAGGCTACCCCTTCAATCATGATGTGTTTAGACCTAGCCTAGTGGTACATTCTATGATATTCCTAGCCTAACCTATCCTAACCCGACCGTAGCACCAACATAAGCGTTAATGATAGGAAATGATACTCATCATGGTTTCAGATCTTCATTACAACTGACTCACAGCGGAAGACGGAAGTACAGATAGCTCGTGACAATGACGTCACTTATATGGGCAGCGCTTAGGCGCTGCTAGCAGGTTCATGAGCTAATACATCTTACATCTCCCTCCCAAAATGTTACGAAGAGGGTAATATTTTCTGACTTATCACTGACAACACATTGGCAACACTAAAGACAGACAATATGACAAGCGAAATGACTAACACTTTTAAAGAAAAACATTTGAGACAGGTATGGCAAACCACAATCATAACGAGTAATGGCAACATTAAGATGATGGAAAAGTAGAGAGAGTGAGTTCAACATCAGTGGCACTAACATATAAAGTGAAATAATCATCACATCAGCAAATACGAACTCAAGGTACATTTAAACTCAGTAAAAGAAAAAGAAAAAAAAAAAAAAAACTTTCATCTTGTAAAATGCAGAATCAAAGCATGGTTAATAATACATAATCGTTCATCCAGGCAGGGGCCTCTCTCTTCCTTGAGGGCTGTACCTTTGGCGTTGATGGGGAAGACTTAGGCTTATGAGCCACTTCGTCTTCGGTAGGAGTGGCTCCTGTTGGCTCACTGGCGGGCAGTTCAATGACCTTGAGGTGTCGTCTGTTTCTTATCGACGAACGCCCACTGCCATCTAATCTTACTGTGTACTGCCTATGAGGTCGTTGCTCGACTATAATTCCCAGCCTGTCCCAGGCCTTAGTCATCTGGTTCTGAACGCTAACGCGTGTGCCTGGCTGTATGGGCGTGAGCCTCCTGTTGGTGCCGCTGTCAATTATCTTCTTATTTCTTTTTGCTACTTGACGTTCTCTTTTCTAATGGATTTTCTCCAGTGGCGGTCTACCATATAGTTGAGTTTTGCGGTCGGAACACCATCATCGAGCTGTCTCCCAGTTGCCAGTTGTGCCGGAGATTTATTTATACCCCTCAAGGGCGTGTTCAGGTACTGTAGCATGGCCAATGACACCTTGTCGTTATCGAGGCTCCCAGTCCCACTGATACTTGTTCTAATTATCCTCTTTGCAGACTTAACCGCGCCTCGGCTCTCCCATTTGACTGCGGGTAGTGGGCAGATGATAGGCGATGTCAACTCTCCATCTCCTATAGAAGGCCATCATTTCTTCGCTCACTAGGTTGGTGCCGCTGCGTCCAGACAATTGTTCAGGTGCTCCCACCGAGTGAAGTAATTCCTAAGTTTTGTCATGACCTTTGCAGAAGAGGTGCCATTAGGGAAGTGGGCTATTTCTAGCCAGCCTGTAAGCCTGTCGCAGTATGCCATGTATGTGTGTCCTGCAAGCTGAAACAGGTCCATGACGGTCTGTTGGAACGGATACTCTGGGGCAGAGGTCATCCTCATGACTTCGCAGGCAGTGATGGTGAGTGGGCGTCGCACGATGTACACTGTGAACGATGATGCTGGAGGTCACCCTTGATGCCCGGCCAATAGACTGAATGTCTCGCTCTTCTCAACATTGTATCTAGGCCTTGATGTCCAGCATGAAGGTTGGCGGCTACCTGATGGGCGGAGCCCTCGGGAATGACAAGGTGGATGCAGCTGTCGTTGAAACAGTATGTGACCAGGTTGCCAGATGTAGACAAACGTTCCCTGACGCTGTAGAAGGGCCTCAAACATGCAATTTCTTGGGATTTCTTCGGTTCCAGTCCCCTGCAGTCACTCGAAGCAACTAGTAGCTGATATGCTGGGTCGTCCAGGGCGGCCTCTTCAACAATTTTCTCATCTATGGTGCATTGCTCCTGTAGGTTTTCTGTGATTGCTGACACCATGGCAATCATTAATTCTTCGTTGAAGCTCTCATCCTGTCTATCTGGCGCGGTCCTCAGGGCAGGAAATCGAGAGAGGAAGTCAGCAGCATTTCTCTTGCCTGGTAGGTATTTAACATGGAAATTATACAATAATGTTTTCTCCTTCAATCTAAACAGTCTGGGGTTGGTAATATCGCCGACTTCTATTGCCTAGTAACTTAACTAAAGGGCGGTGATCTGTGACAATTGTCAAGTCGGGCAGCCCAATAAGAACAGCCGCGCCTTTTTAAACACCAGGCCACCGCAAGGGCTTCCTCCACAGCTGCATACCCAGACTCGGGCGGGCGTGAGGAAACAACTGCCACAAAGCGCTATTCTCCAACCATCTCTACAGCAGAAGGGGGTGTCGACAGATGTACAGCTGCAATATTGCTGGAGGATGACGAATCCCACGCCCCTCTTTACTCCAGTCAGTGACTGCAACAGTCGGTCGCAGCTTGTCGTAGTAGGTGAGGCCATCCTTGGCTAACTTGCAGACGGTGTTTTGCACTTGACAAAACCTCTCCTGAAGTGCTCATTCCAATAGACCTGTTTGCCTGAGGGCTTCTTCAGTAGGTCTCTAAAGTGGGTCATGATAGGCGCTGTTGTCAGGAAGGGGGCCAGCTGATTGACGAAACCATACCATGACCTAATGTCAGATATTGTGGGCTTTTGGGGCATCGAGAAACTTCTGATGGCGGATAGACAATCTTCTGAAGGCTTGTAGGAGTCCCAACTGACGTCAAACCCAACGAATTCCACTTCTTTCTTGCAGAACTTGAATTTTTCTGGTTTTAAGGTGATGCCTTTAGATGCACAGACTGCGAGGAAGTCATACACATGCCAAAAGGCCCCTTCCACGCTAGAATCATAGAGGAGTGTGTCGTCCACACACTTGAATTTCTTGGGTACTTATTCAATGGCATCATCGAAACGACGTGTATATGCGTCGGAGGCAGAACAATGCCCCATTGGTGTCCTTCGGTATTGATACCTGCCCCAAGGTGTGATGAATGTAGTTAGGGGTATGCTCTCCTTGTCCAGTTCCACCTGGTGAAATCCCCAATAGGCGTCGGCCACAGTCTTGTATGAGCAGAGGGGAATGCTGGATACCATATCGAAGGGTGTGGGGGTATGGTGGGTCTCCCTCCTACAACTTGCATTGAGCTTCTGATAGTCGACTGTACGTCTTGGTTGCCCCGATTTCTTGGCCACGACCACCATACGTGAACACCATTCTGTGGGCTCCCAGGGGAGCTCGTTGTAAGACCCCTCTCTTAATGTCCTCCTCCAACTGGGCTTTCCTCTTTTTCCCAGTGCTTGGGTACTGACACAGGTGTGTGGCAGGCATAAGGAACTGCATCAGGTAATAGGTGGATACGGTGGGGTTTCCCTTCCGTTACCGGGAGGGGCTCTCTCGGTGTTGAAGGTCGTGCTTGAAAATGGGCTAATAACCAGTCTTCCAATCTGGTAATATTCTCCTCAGTAGGGGAAAACAGGATGGTCGACGGTCTTGCATATTGATCGGTTGCTTCGACGGACATATGGGTCGCACTTGCTGCTGTGGGGCGGAGTCCGAGAAGGGGCATGGTTTGGAAACGTTTCTGGCACAAGACCTAGTTTCTTGCAAGCATCCAAGATAGATAAAAGTCAATGGAAGACTTTACGAAAATACACTTCCTGGGTTGTGTGCCTCCTTGTATTCTATAGTACACAAGTTCGACCCTAAACACTTTAGATGTAGGTTGGCAAAGTCTCGCAACCTCCCTTCAACCTCAACGCAGCCGGTTTCACGCTCAACGCCGCAAGAACAGCGGGTCCCACAACACAAACCTGGGCACCAGTGTCCGCACCGCTTCGTACACCGACCACTCAGTTGAGTTGGCCAAGCATACATCAACACGAATAGTGGGTTGTGGGGACGGCCCATTCCACAACCTTGCCTCTGCCGCCACGACAACTGCAGTCACTGCACTCACTATGTCCGACTCCTCTGCCAGACCACTGACGTTTTTCTTGGCCTCCGCCTCTGCAACACTTCTTCAGGTGTCCAGTTTTACCGCACCCGTGACATGTCGTGTTTCTTATGGACATGAGGAATACCCAGAGGCATGACGAATACCACAATTACCACAGGGGCGTGATTGTACTTTCACAGGGCACTCTTGTCATATTTATTAAGGGCGGCAGCCACCTCGGGTTCTTCCTCACACACTCGGCAGCAGCTGCTCTAGGGAAGCTGCTAGGCCATGCCCTATTACGACGTAGGGTGTCGCCACGGGCGGCCTCAAACGCACTGCACATGACTCTGAGGGAGTCAATATCACGAATATCATTACACGACTGAAATACTTGCCTTTTAGCACTTTATCACTTAGGCCTATCATGAGCTTGCACAATAGCATATATTCAGATAAATCATGATTACAATTAGGACAAGTGAATGCACAATCGGGTAGCCTTTTATGCATACACTTAATAAAAATCATTAAAGGACTCACTAGGCTCTTGGGCCAAATCAAAAACTCTAGCCACTGCACTGCTTGATTAGAAGCTTTTATCACTAATTGCTTAACTGCATTGAATGCCCCTTCAGTAGAGAGGGCACTCCACCGCGTGTCGGTATATCTAGAATCAAGTGCACGTTGCAATATCGGGACACAATGTAGCCTTATGTGATGAACAGCCTCGTTAGGCTTCACCTTGCATAGCTGCAACCAACACTCCATTGACCATTTTCCAAGACCTGAAGGCTGCAGGGGACACCTCAGCCTCGCACTTTTCTGGAGCTGCTGATGAAGGGATCCTTGGTTGGGGACATTGCTACCCGGAGTGACAACGCTGTTATCTCAGCCTGAAGGTTCTGGATGGCCTGTTGCTGGGTTTATAGCACGTGTTGAGCCTGCAGCATTGAAGCCGGCAATATCCTGACGCCGGTTCCTGAACTTCCTGTCCTTGCAATTCTGCCCCTGGGGGATGCAAACGAGGGTCGTCTCGGCGGTGGTGCCATGCTGTACTATGGATATGGCTGTAGGTCCTATTTCTTCATTCACTGCGCCATGTTGGGTCTAATGCTAGGCAGGATCAGGAAATGATACTCATCATGGTTTCGTATCTTCATTACAACTGACTCACAGCGGAAGACGGAAGTACAGATAGCTCGTGACAATGACGTCACTTATATGGGCGGCGCTTAGGCGCTGCTAGCAGGTTCATGAGCTAATACATCTTACAGGAGGACAATAAGAGGACAATAAGGTGTCATTAGGGACACTTACAAAATTACTAATTTTTAATCAATTTGTATTTTTCATGAAAAAACTAACAAACCAGCAGTCTTAGCATACGGGAATTTCTCTAGCGCCACCTGGAGTCCAGTTAAAAAAGCAAAAGGATTTGGTGGCAACAGTTGCCAGCCATTGGGGGTGAAGGAGGGCACAGGGCAACCTGGCTTATCTCCCAACAACGCTGTGACGTATTAGTTTTTCTTCCATCCCAACATTTTTCTTCCATCCCAGGTAACTGAATGAGTGGTGGCTTGAGGTGGGCCACATACGTTAAGACTACAAGTTTGTTAGTTAAGAAAAATACAAACTGATTAAAAATCTGTCATTTCATAGACAGAACAAACCTTTGGTCTTAACGTAGGGGAAGACTTACTCTTGGAGGAAGGAAAAAGTAAGCCTCAAAAACGACTGGAGGTTCGGTTCACCTGGACTCACTTCCTGGCCAAAGAAAGGACATAGGAAGGAGTTGTATGGCTCTGATCTGTTAAGCAAAAGGTTACTTTACAGCCACACATCCGTCCTAAGAGACACTGTGAACTCCTGCCTACATTGTGTCTTGGAGGAAGGTAAAGAACTTGTAATTGTTAGAAACAACAGAACTCACGTTTGCCACCAACTTTGTTTGTTGCCAGTTCCTCTCTCCCCTTGTAAGAGAGAGGTAGGGACTTATTTCTATAAGGAATTTGTATGTGTAGGAACAATAAAAAAAAATATAGCCAAACATCATAAAACTACATCTCCTTGGATTATTAGTATACGTTACAGACTTGTGTGTACTTGAAATGACTATCTAAAAAAAGGATTTTGACAAAGGAAAAATCTATTTCTGGAGAGGGGCCCGTGTCACCCGGTGAAATAGTCCATTCAGCACTTATTTCTAGGTAATTCCGTTGCTAGATACCAGAGAAAGCTAAATGAAATGCTGGAGTTACTACCCCCAGAGCGAGCTCCACTAGATGGAGTCGTGTATGGAAAAGGGTGAACTACAAAAACACGGAACCTTATCCTATAGAGATTCCCAATGTCAAAAGTCCCAACGAGAGAGGTGCCGATACAAGCCCATGCACTACTCAAGGACTGTATACAAGGCAACACTAGCCGCATTCCATGTTAGCACCCACCTCACTAGAATGAAGTTTATCAAGGGAGGGAGAGAATGAAAAACAGGGGTGGGTCACCGGTGACATCGGGTTCCTCTCCAGAGAAATAGATTTTCCTTTGTCAAAATCCTTTTCTGGATCGGGGTCCCGTGTCACCTGGTGAAATAGTAACAGAGAAATAAACATCATTCTTATGCTATTAAAGACTTAAATAGAAACGTTGAAAACTAGGAGAATTCTACCCTGAACATAAGTAAGGTCCTCTAAGTTCATGTAATGAAAATAATGTAAGTGGTCACCGTCTAAGATCATGAGCTTAGAATAGCACCTGAATAGGCTTGTATTAAGAAAATACTTCCTGCCTAATAGCAGACCCAATGACAATGCCCCCTTTTTTAAAGGAGAGGACCTGACAAAATTGTGAGGTCCTGTCTAAAAAGCCTGCAAGGAGAAAACTGGACACAAAACAGACCTTGTAAAAGGGGAGTACTTTCCAAGGTGACCACTGAAAATGAGGACCTTCAATTGTAGATAGAAAGTTAGGGTAAGGAATTCACAACACTACCCCTGATGAGGGGAAACCAAACTGATTGGTTCCGCCAGACAAACCAAACTGATTGGTTCCGCCAGACAGGGCAGACAGTACAGGAAAACTAACACTAGAAGCTAAGCTGATTAAAAATTTTTGGGACTTCCTTAACAAGGAAAGATAAGAACAAGATGACTGTTGGTTACCGGCTAACTCCGATACATTACTCAAAGACCAGGAAACCGAATGTGGACGGAGTACTGTTCTTAGATGAACACAGACCTTAGGGATGAAAGTTAAGGGCCTGTGAGTCTGGTTCCAACAAAACACTTTCCTCGAGGCCAATGCGGCCGCATCAGTACTGTAGCTTCGAAAACTATGTGAAGAGTGCTAGTTACTTAACTGCAGAACCATACTGCAGTAGAGTAGGATCCCTTAACTGATTTCAGGAAAACAGTAATAACAGGACCAATATCAGTTTCCTCCACCACAGAATATAAATAACATGCAATAGAACATATAAAATGTAAAGGTTCACACTATGTAATATATATTCATGGGTCCAAATCTTCATCAGATGTGGGATTTGGAGCCATATTACCTAACAAAGAAAAATTTTCCTTGCCTAATAACTAATGCTTATGCTTATGGAGTGGAATTATGCACAACTGGATCAACCTCTAAAATGGTAAAAGATGGGCCATCAAATAAATCTATTATTTCAGCAACTCTAGAAGTGATATGGAAGTACAGTACTTAAAATTATAATCAAAACTAAATGAAAATTAAAAATATAAAAACTTGTTGGATCCATCCCTGCCCATGTGGGCATCATAGAAAGTGAAGCTGATGAGCAGCCAAAGTTGCAAATAGTATGGAATAATGAACCTGATAGTACCACATTAAAGCATATTGAGCCCTAATGTTCGAATATGGAGTTATCATAACAAAATGAACGACAGGTAAATGTAACTTTCACAAATCTCAGCACTGGTCACTCTTGTTCGATCCATGGGTATCTGATGAATAGCCAACAAGATCCAATCCTTATTTGGACAGAATATAAAGTTACACTAGCAGCTGAGCATGTTTTGTGTGAATGTCTAAAATACAGCCAACAACAAATGTTCGTTTTTGGAAAGTAATAAGGAAACTTTCAACTCTCCATTTTCAAACTGTATTGTCAATACAGGCAGATCTACAGCACTGTTGGAGTTTAATAAATCAGCTCAACTGTTAGTTAAATTGCTGTACTTAATAATAAAATGGAGTGGACTATCTTTTTTAACTGGTGTTGAAGACAAGGTCTCTCTCTGGTTTGAGTTCTTTGCAGCAGATCACAGATTTACTTGTCTAGATTTTTTGACACAAGCTCCTCTTGGTCCATACATTGAAGCCTATTGCTCTGTCCTGAGCTAGGTCTTCTGATTGAAGGGCATGGACTTCTTTCTTGGTAGAGCTGTTCATGCTCAGAAGATCTTTGAACAGTTTTGCCAACCTCGTTAACTTCAGCCTCCAGAGCTGGATGTGATATATATCCTTCACAGCTAACTCGGGCTGCATATAGCCCTTGGGAGATGCTTTAGATTGAGATCTCACCTCACAATTTGTTCTGCAAGCCTTAGCATGTCAACAAGTAGTATGGCCTTTCGTACTTTATTTGGTTCTTGGAGAGCTCGAGATTCCTTTTGTTCTTGTTCACGAGTTCATGGTGAATACTCAGAACCTATCAGTTTCTGACAAGCAATCTGAGAATTTCTTGATTCCCTCCCTCTGAAGATTTGTTACTCCTGTGGCACTATCTAATGAGACTCTGACTTTGTAGGCCAGATTATTGTGTTCTCTTTATAGTACCCACAGGCACAGGGTACTGGTGTTCAAGAACAACTTTTTCTCTTTGGCTACTTGAAGCAATCAAGTGGACACAATGGTTTGTCCCTAACCATTTGGTGAAAATTTTCAGTGTCTGACTGTGCCACAAAAACTTTACCTCATTTTACCTGTCTCATAACTCCTCACACAAAAAGTACCTCACTTAAGTACTTGGATGGCAATAAGCTGGAGGTTGAATAGGTGAGGCATTGGCCCCTTTTTCCCTTCTTACATTCTACAGGCAGTTCCCGGTTATTGGCGGGGTTCCGTTTCTGAGGGTGTGATGACAACCGAAAATCGGCGTTTTTATTGGCGCCCATAAGCAGAAATCGGTGATTTTCAGCACCGAAAATTGCCGATTTTTGTCGCTAGACAAGCACCATAAAACCGGATCGCTGTTAACCGAGCCCGCCATTAACTGGGGACTGCCTGTACCTTCCTTCATGAGGTAGCAGTCAGCCTAGAATGTGCTTTGATGCAGACAACTTCACAATAGGCCACGCTATCTTAGACCTCCTGCTGATAAGGTATGACTCCCTCTGTCCTCTCTTCTAATAAAAGGAGAGGGAGGTTAAAGCTATCGTCTGACCATATCAATTTATGTTTGACCCAAATATTACCTACCTCCAAGCCTGTGCTGCTCTATCTTGAGGGCAGCACTTTGTTTACTGAAGTTTTCATTGTGTGAAAGCTCGTACACATCTCACTTGCGCTCAGGGCCCTTATCAACCTCACATCCCTATGCCAGACTGTAAAGAGGTTACGAGGTTCATTGCTATACTGATGACCAGGAGCATGGCATTTCTGGGAGGAGATTCAACTTACCAGTCAGTTGAGGAACCATCCCCATCTAAAGTGTCTCTCCTACATAAATGGCAATGGTTTGTAATTCTGTAGAAACAACTGCCAATATTTTAGAGTAATTTGTATTTTTCATTGGTATACAAACCAAAACCTTCTATCATCATCCCACTTCAACCATGCCAGGTAGTCCCTGATGCTGAAGGGAAAAAATGCATGACTATGGCAGGTGAGTAGGGGTTCCACCGTTCACCTACCTATCTCGATTTAACTAACTTGTTACTAAGTTGCAATGATTGATCCAGCTCATGCTGAGGAATCCTACATAAAATCTCTGCCAAAAATACAAATAATTTTCAAATGTTGGTACATTAAATACATCCAACATTGATGACCAAGAAATATGACCAAGAAATGGAGACTATCAACCCCTTTCCAAAATCCAAATCCAAACAAAGACTCATGTAAGACAATGAAACCTTACAGATATCCAAACTACACAAGTAAAGGAAGACTGAGACAAAACCCAACCTTGATTTATTAACATTCCCTATCTGGGAATAAATATTGGTACAGGTTTCTGGTACTAGAGACAGATGAGAAGATACCATCATTACTAAAACTTGAAAACTATGTATTGACCAGGTACTACCATAAGAAATCTCATTTATATATATTAGGCTACAAAAAATGACAGACAGAAACCACAACCAAAATTCAACAAGAAATCTATATGGTAATTCATTCTATAGGCAATATCAATGTCAACACAAAATATATCACAATGAATGGTGTCCACAGTAGAGTTATATTATAGAGTAAAAAAAAACTGATTACAGCACCTATTCAATGAAGATGTAGTAATATTGAAGACTGAAATCTACATCATCCCCAGCAAGGAAAACATAGAAATATATTTAAAAGTGGTAAAGATTAAATTCAGTGGATAAAGTTTTCCACTACAAGTAATATTCTAGGCCAAATCAGAACTGCATTCATATGTACCTCTTTGGTATAACAATTATAATAAACATGGGCATGAAACAAAAAATTAAATGACAACAGATGTATGTACTGTAGATTTAAGGATCATGCAGCACAATGGAATTGACAACAAATGTGTGTACTGCAGATTTAAGGATCATGCAGCACAATGGAATTATGGAACACCATTTTGTATTACCCGTGTTCAAGACCATCATGTTGGATGAAAGAAAACAATGTTTGTTTTACACTGACGACACTAAACTAAACAAGAAATAGAACAGGTAAATGCACAACAGGCAAAATTTGGAACTGAAATTAGGTGCCTTAATGACCTTCCAAAAAATGACAGCAATGCAGTCAATCAGTAATCTTAGGAAAATAATACACCAGCTAAAAACCTGGAAATGAAATCTCAACCTAAATTATATACGAAGTCCTTTACTCTATTGCTTGAGTATTCTGCAAACCACACAAAAATGTTATTTTCACGATAAAATTAAGTCTCATATATACTTACCAAGTAATTACATAGCTATAGTTTCTACTCGCGTGTCAGCCTAAATTTAAAAAATCATGGTAGTGCTTCTATTGTTTTTGTGTAAGTGACTAGCCCCACACACTATCGGGAAACAATAGGAACAACAATGCAGAAGAGCTCGATTCATTTGTGCCCTTATGTTTATGAGAGGGGAGGAGGGAGGGCTCCGATCTGTAATTACCTGGTAAGTATACTGTATATGAAACTTTATTTTATCCTGAAAATAACATTTTCATATAAGTAACTTACCAAGTAATTACATAGCTGAATCCCACACTGACAGGAGGTGGGATACATGGACATCTTCTACTCCAAAACATTCAGTCATGGAAATGAATCTGAAACAGACAATTTGGTAGCATTAATACAATGATTATTGTTTCCTTACCTGGCAAGAGAGCTACTGCAGGTAATTACTGCCTCTGGTTGTAATCATCTTAACCAGTAGTGGCATGGCGGAATAGCCATGGGGCACCTCTACTTCAAAACAACGACCAGACAATGCTGTCATCTACACTGAAATAAAAACCTTCATCCATCCACTAAAAACTGGTGGCCACTCTAGGTACATAGTACCCCCAAGCTCCCCAATGACTTGACACCCTATGTCAGGGCAAAGAGATCAAGGATAAAAGGAATGCTTCCTATGCTTCTTCCTCCAATACCATGCCAGCCACTGATAAAGGTCCCAGGGTACTGCAGTTTTCGAACACTGTTTCTATTCCTCTTAAATAGTGTGACGCAAATATCTACTTACACTTCCAGTAGGTAGATTGTACAGTCAAAGAAAGTGACATATTAGCCTGAAAACCAACGAGGTGGCGACTGCTCTAATGTTGTGTGCTTTCACCTTAAAGGTAGACAGGATGTCCTCTTGTATCCGAGAATGTGCCTCGGTAATCAGATCCCTTAGGAAGAACGATAATGCATTCTTAAAAAGGGATCGGGAAGGATTCTTGACAAAGCACCAAAAGATTGCTGGATGGGCCTCTGATTTTCTAGGTCCTGTCCAGGTAATACCTTAAGGCCCTAACAGGGCAAAGGACCCTTTCCTCCTCTTCCAGGTCGAGGATATCCATTAGATTCTTAATAGTGAAAGAGCGAGGCCAGGGCTTGGATGATACCTCGTTCTTGGCCAAGAAACCGAGAGTAAAAGAGTAGATTGCATCTCCCTGAGAGAATCCTATCTGTTTGTCTACGGCCTGAAGTTCGCTGACACGCTTGGCAGTAACCAAAGCAACAAGGAATAAGAGTCTTTCGAGTCAGGTTCTTGAGAGACATGGAATGGAGGGGCTCGAAAGAGGGGCCCGTTAACCACTTGAGAACCACATCAAAATTCCAAGAGATGGAGTCGACCTTTGTCTGTTTGGAAGTATCGAAAGACTTGATAAGATCACTAAGATCCTGGTTAGAAGATATATCTAGGTTTCTATGTTTAAAAAAGGAACTCAGCATGGATCTATGCCCTCTAATGGTGGAAGACGAGAGCCCCTGTGGTGGTCTGCAGATAAAGAAGGAAGTCCGCTACCTGAGTTACAGATGTTTTAGAAGACGAGATGTTATGTGTGCTACACCATCTTCGGAAGACTGCCCACTTAGTTTGGAAGACTTTACAATAAGACTGATGTCTACATCTTGTAACAGCCTCTGCAGCTGATCTTGAAAAACCCTTGACTCTGATGAGTCTCTGGACAGTCTGAAGCCTGTCAGAGCAAGAGTGAATACTCCCTGGTGAAACCTCCAGAAGTAAGGGTGTCTGAGTAGATGTGGACTTTGTGGAAGGAGCCTCGGGAAATCCAGTAAGTCTTAGGAGGTCCGGGAACCATTCTTTCAGAGGCCAAAACGAAGCTACCAGGGTCATTGTTAAGTTGTGATGAGGTTGAAATTTGATGAGCACTCCCCTGGCCATGCTGAATAGTAGGAAAGCATAGAGGTCTAAATCTGACCAATTCTGAAGCATGGTGTCTGTCGCCCATGCCAGAGGGTCCCGGACCAGAGAACAAAAGAGAGGAAGGCGGTGATCCTTTGATGTGGCAAACAGGTCCAAGGTTGGTCTGCCCCACAGTTTCCAAAGGTCAGTGCAGACCATGGGGTCCAAGGTCCACGCTGTGGGGAGGACCTCTTTGCAACGACTCAGTTCATCTGCCAACACATTCATCTTCCCTTGAATGAAACGAGTGACTAGTTTCACTTGATTTTGCTTTGCCCAAAGGAGGAGGTCCTTTGTTGCTTTGCAGAAGGAGAAGGAGTGAGTCCCACCTTGTTTCCTGATGTAGGAAAGAGCAGTGGTGTTAACTGAATGCACCACTACTGTTTTGTTGACGATTGCGTCTGAAAAGGATATGAGGCCTCAATGAATGGCTTTCAATTCTTTTGTACTGATGTGCAGGTTCTGCTGCTCTGGGGACCATGTCCCGGAGGCTTTCATGTTCCCCAGAAGGGCTCCCCAACCTAGATCTGAGGCATCTGAGTAAAAGTCTAGGTCGGGGCTCACAGGGCGCAGAGACTTTCCTCCTGAAAGTTTTCCTTCAAACACCCACCATTGCAGGTCCAACTTGACCTCCGTCATGATGGGGAACACAAAGGAGTCTGGTTGAGTTCTCCTGTTCCAGCTGGCTTTTAGGAAGAACTGCAGGACTCATATGGAATCTGCCTAAATTTACAAACTGTTCAATGGAGGTGAGAGTTCCCAAAAGACTCATCCACCGACTGGCCGAGCAAGACAGGAGAGAGAAAACTGAGGACCATCTGGAGACCGGAACCAATTCTCTTGGGGGATGGAAAAGCCCAAAATCTCTGAGAGTTGATTCTCATCACTAAATAAAGAATCTCCTGAGTCGGAGCCAGCTGTGACTTCTGCAGAATGATCAGTATTCCTAGCTCTCGGGCGAGGAGAAGGGTCTTCTGTGGGTTCTTCGTGCACTTGTCCTTTGAAGGTGATCGGAGGAGCCAGTTGTCCAGGTAAAGGCACATGTTGATGCCAAGAAGATGGAGCCACTTTGCGGGAGAGGTGAAGCACAAGGCCTGAAATTGAAAGACTCTGTCCTCGAAGATGAACCCGAGATACCTCCTGTTGTCCGAATGGACAGGGACATGGAATTATGCATCCTGCATATCGAAGGTAATCATCCAATTGCCTTGGTGAATGAATGATAGTACCAACTGGTTCGTCTCTATCTTGAATTTCATCTTTTGGACGAAGAAGTTCAGAGTGCTGACATCAAGGACAGGTCTCCAATCCACTGATGACTTGGGGACTATGCAAAGACAGCTGTAAAAACCTTTCGTTAAGCCATCCACTACTTCCTCCTTGGCTCTCTTCCGGAGGAGGGATGAAACTTCCTCTGAAAGGGCCAAATCCTCTCGGAGTCTTTCGAGTAGGCCGTCAATGCAATCGGTGTGGTGACTAGTGGAGGATACTCCTTGAATGGTATGGAGTAGCCCTCCTTCCAGATCTTGATTATTCAAGGTTCCGCTCCTCTGTCACTCCACGTCTCCCAAAAGAGGAGAAGTCTGGCTCCTACTGGTGCACGAAGGACTGACGTTTCACTTCTTGGATGAAGGTCTGGTAGAAGTCCTTTTGATTGACCTGGCTGAGAAACATACATTGGAGCATGGCTTGGGAAAGTTCTGCCTACTCCCACGAAAGGGCTGTTGTTGAAGTGGTGTAACTGACATGGCACCAAATGATGAAGGCTCTTTAGGGCGCCAGAAGGTCTGTAGCCATCTCCTTGACCATGGACTAGGGAAACAGATAAAGGTGGTCCAAAGGAGAGTATAGCAAGGCTGACTTCTGTATAGAAGTTACTCCTTTAGTCATGAAGAAGCACCACAATTCTCACTTCTTGAGAACCCTCAGAGAGAAGAGAGCCGCAAATTCTAGTGAGCCGTCTCTGATGGCTTTGTTCGCACAGGACAGTACGCCAAGCCAGTCTGCAGCAAAGTCTACTGCCAAGTCTATACAGTCCTTGATCTTCTTGGCGAAGGTTCCAACTGTCCATATTGACAAGGTGATCCAGTTCCGTCGACGCAAACATTATTTTCGCCAACAAGAAGGCTGAACGGCGTGCTGAGTCAATGAGACCTGAGAAGTCTCCCTGGGAGGAGGCAGCGTCTCCCAAAGAAGGAGCTTCTCCGGTGGCGTATGACAGGTATCTCCTGCATGTCAACCACGAAGGCGGAAGAGCGAAGGCACCCTTACCCTGCTCTCTCTTCGCCGAGGGCCAATCACATACCTCTTTAAGAGCTTTCCTCGAAGAGGAAGAAAGAACCATCTTGGGAAGCCGAGTGCTGACACCATCCTGGTTTCTCATCAGGAAAGTCGAGGCAGGCAAGACTGGGGCAGCTGGCTCAAAATACAAAAGAAAATTTGCCAGGAAATATCTCAGAAGAGCTGCATAAGCTGATGATGGGGCAGGCTCTTGAACTAAATCCTCTTCAACAGAAGAAACTGGAGACAAAGACAAGTCCTTAGACGGCTTGGCCAAAACAGGAGCTTTTTGGAGCAATCCCAAAATGTTGGCCAACTGCAGCTTGATGGGCACCAAGGCCGAGTCCTCTACCACAGGCGCAGAACTCAAAACTAGTGGAGGGGGTGCCAGGTGCTTGTCAACTGGTGCTGAATGCTTGAGAGCTGGCTCCGGGTGCTCAGAAGCTGGCAGCGGACGCTCTGAGATTGGACCTGGTGCTTGGTGCTCGGGAGATGTTGGGCGCTCCAGAGACGATGGGTGCCTGGACAAAGATGAAGGGCTCTTCTTGACACTTGGGCATTTGGGAGCCAAATACTGGTGCTCTACAACTGAACGCTCGGGCGAAAAATACTCCGGGCTGCGCCAAGCACTGCAGGATGCCTTAGGGCTGTGAGGCTGTTCCTTAAACCGTTTACAAGGCAGTAGCAAAGAGCTGACCACATCGTCTGTACGTCTCTTCAAGGGTCGAGACTCGCCTGGAAAGCGCCACTGACTCCTCTTGTCGGAACTAGAATTCTCTGAGTTGAAAGACAACTGATACACATTTGCTGAGACGCCTTTCCAACTGCTGCCTCTCAAAGTCTGTTGGTACCACTGATGGCAGAACAAAGGGTGACCCATAATGATGAGTGGTTGGTACCACATGCGTCCTGCTAGATGTTGCAACACTAGACCCGATATAGTAGAGGCCTGGGGGAGCAGGAACAGCCACGGAAGATGGTACTGGGTATCGGGAAGCCAAGCAGTGAGACACCAGGCCATCCAAGGTTGGTACTCCTGATAGGCCTAATGATGCCTAAACACTCGCCATCTTCTGCACATCAGAGGCTGGAAAGAGGGATAAAGATGGGGATGGCCCCCTCTCTGAAGGGACAGAAGAGGCAAAATTAGACAAAAATTCTCCCGAAACCCCTCCCGATACTTCCCTCAACGAGTCGTTGGAAGATCGGGAAGGGGTATGGGAAAAATCTCATACAGAAGGTGAAGCAACTGGAACTGGCCTCTCAAAAGAAGGGGAAGCCTTAAGAGGAGGGTGAAAAGATGAAGAAGGAGATGCAGAATCAACCAACAAGGCTGGTGTTTTCTTGTGCTGACTCTTCTCGGAGAACCTCTTCCACTGATCCACCAACCAAAAACATTCTGAACAAGGACTAGTGACTTCACACAAATTTGCTCTGCACCTACTGTATGTTTCCGTATTCATGGAGGCTAGGAAGCGAGAACAAGGGAATCCTCCAGCATCAGGGCACAACCTCTGAGATTTACGGAGCTAGCAGGGTTTTGGATATCCATGATAAACACAACTCTTCCCAACAAGCACACAAAACCTTCACAATGAAACATAGAAAGAAACACAGGCAGACAAAGAATTGGCTTTAGGGAGGAGAGAAAGAACAAGATGTCCTCACTCAAAGGCATTAGGAAGAGTACTGATACATCACGAGTCCCAGCTTGGGTTGGTGGTTGTTCCCCCTAACTCATGATAGAGGACAGATGCCACCAGTTCCTTGCATACACAATTCTACTGAATTTTTTACTGGTTCCAGCAGGTGCCAGATTTATCCTACTGTTAAGATGCCAGGTTTGTTCTGTGTATGAACAAATTTATTGTACATTGCTTTGCTCCCCAAAAACAAAGGGAAACTAATACAATGCTGAAAAACTAAATGCATCAGTGAGGCCAAAAACATATGAAAAACTCAAAGACACACTAGTTGAAATTACACCATCCCCAGTTATAGGAACATCAAGATATAAGGAATAGAGCTGAGCAAAATGTTGGGAGGTGATGAAATCAACTCGACCTCAATTAAACACTGAAAAAAATACTTCAATCCTAAATCCAAGACTAAGCAACAAATCATTTCAATTTCAAGCCCATTGTCCAATTAAAAACAAAGCAGTCATAATGGAAATATGTGCAAAAGGAAACTAAAAACACTCCACAATTCATCAAACTAAAAAGATGTTTAATTAAGCTATAGCCCTAATTGTGGATACATCAAATATTTCTTAAAAGAATGAAATGCACTTTCTGAAATCAATGTTGTCACAACTTCAATAACAGAATGCAAATGAAAGGTGACAGAGAAACCCACAAAATAAACTGCTTATATGCTACATACAGGCAGTCCCCGCTTACCGGTGGCATCAGTTAATGGCGTTTCAGTGTTAGGGCTCTTGGCTAGTGACGCCATTAACCGGATTTTGGAGCCGATCTCCAGTTTACAGCGCCATTAAGCAAGGTTTTCAGCGCAAATATCCAGTTAATGGCGCCGTTAAGCTGGGTTTTCAGTGCTATTATCGCCAATTTTTGGATAGCCGCACTCAGCTGGGGACGGAGCCCCGCCGTTAACTGGGGACTGCCTGGTAAAAAGTGACATACGATAAACCTCAAACTGAAAACCCAAAAATAATTAATGAATATTACAATAAATATACAGTAACAAAACAAAAAGTGAAATGCTCATCACTAATTAACAGTACCATGCCACATCAAACTAGCTGTGTTCAAAAAGCAAAATAAAAGCAAAGCAGTTTATTAGCACTAACTAACAAACAATTACCTAAATTTCAATCCTCATAATATCCAATGAATGTAAACAGAATTTAAATAAGAATATTTTTAGATAAAGTACATAGGTTACTATCAGATTGTTTTACCCCGAGGCCATCAAGAAAGTGAATAGGACTCACGGCTCTGCAGAGATCCTGACCTTGTGCCTGCTTGGAGGACTGTTAAAATGGGTATTTCATGAGACAAAGTTAAGGCACAGAGTCATGATCTAATGGTGTCAAAGAGGATTAAGCACAGCCCCCTTATACTCCTGGACACAGACCAAGGCAGAACCAGCTAGGTCAACCCTGCTATCTGATCTAGGCCAGCAGTGTGTGGAGAAGTACCAAGCTTAAGACAATAGTTATGCTAACAATGGTCAGGGGATGAGCCACGAGCAGTTCCCGTGGTGTACTGAACAATGTGTAAGAACCAAGATAGTGTATAGTGCGGTGAAAAGTAAATTATGCCTTCTGTCTCTCCAGAGAGATTTGGAGAAGGGAAGAATCAGGGTTGCCTCTTCTCTTGAGACACTTACAGGGTGACTAGACATGAGTCCTTTCACACTATTACAATCACACTGACAGAACAACTATGCAATCAGGCACAAGCAGGCTAATGACCAGGGGACTGGTCAAGAAAAAGCTCAAGACTTAATCCATTCACTCAAGCCGCAGTCACCTACTTCAGCAGTAATGTCTGGGTTGACCTATGTCTCTGAAAAGACCATGCAATGCAAGTGCCCAGGCACCAGTGGACTCATGCCTTGGGAATCATACATGAGCATCTGCTTACCCAGAGAGAGCTCAGTAATTAATGTTGGGGTGCACCACTGTCAACAAAGGAGTCCAAGTAGGTGACCATGGAAGGACAGATTCATGCCCAGTAGACCTATCTCAAGTAAGCCAGCAAAATGATCCACCCATTCACCCACAGTAAGGTGCTTCCACGAGTGGCTGCAGTGATAGCTGTTACTCCCAGCAGAGGAGCAACATCTAAACAAAGATTTCTTAGTCTTCAAGTAGAGGGTTATCTTAGGGGGGTTCATCCTGCACATCTACTGATCTAGAGATGTGGAAGGCAAAAATGCTGAGGGACAGGAGGAAAAAGAGGAAATCACAACAAGGAAGGAGGGCAAAAGGCATGCTTTTCTCCAACTTCTCATAACAACAGTCCCTTCCAACTTCTTCCAGACCCACCAAAAATTGAGTTGGGGCAGGCCTCTTTGAAGGGACAACAGGTGCAGGAGCTGCCAGAGGAGCGACAAACAGAGAAAAAGAGTGATAAGGACAGCAACCATGGTAAATTTCAGATGAGGAACTCCTGCAGAAGCAGAAACATTCTCTGATATTCAAGGTGGCAAGTTTGGGTCTGTGGCCATGTGCTCAAGGAGCCTAATGGGGAACAAAAACCCTGTTAACCTGAGAAAAGTCCATAGTGCCCTGCGCAACTCATAGTCCCATAAATGAAGGTCTAAAGCAGGTGGTAATTCAAGCAAAAATGCAAAAGACAAAAGAAAATGGAGAGAGAGATTGTTCCACGCCTAACCCTGTAAGAGATCACTTGATATCAAAATGGTTAAGGATCATGCTCTTGCGCACTATTGCCAATCTTTCCTTAGACAGGCTTAAATTATGGGTAATATATCAGGTGTGGAATGGCTTCTGACAATGTGGAAAAAATTAAGTTACTCTGGGGAAAAAATTACAAAGTTCTGCTGTGCTATTTATATTCACATTTCTGTGAAAAAATAAGAAAAATTTCATTCCATACTAATAAACAAATACATAACAGTAACTATCATGAAATCATAATAATGAAAACCTATGGCTAACAGGCAGAAAAATGAAAGCTTTCTACAACCAGAATTATAAATATGCATACTCACATGAAGTAAAATAGGACCATATAAAGGTGGTTAAGCAAATTCATACTGAAACTATAGTACTAAAGGAAGGTGTCTAAAAAATTCACACTGAAACTACAGCACCAGAGAAAGGTGAATAAGAAAATTCATGCTCAAACCATAGTAACACAAAAACTCACACTGAAAGATATATAAGAATGGTGGTTCAGAAAATCATTACTAAACCAACAATACTAAAGAAAAGTGGCTTAGAAAATTCATACTGAAACTACAAAACCAAAGAATGATGGCTAAGAAAATTCACACTGAACTGATACCAAAGAAAGGTGGCTTGGAATATTCATACTGAACAAACAGTATCAACGAAAAGTGGCTTACAAAATTCATACTGAAACTAAAATACCTAAGAATGGTAGCTAAGAAAATTCATACTTTAACAATATAATAATACTGTACACAGAATTCCTCTGTATCCTATAATTAAAGTCCACATCATGTATGGAAAAGAACTATGATAAGCTGTCATCCAAATTAAAAATGTGGAAACAGATTTCAAGTACACGTAGCATAATAGTTAGAATGACTACCTGCAGTTCACACAACAAAACCATTAAAATATCCATAGTACCAATAAATAAAATCAAATTAAAAATATGTAGCAATATGGAAATTGTCTACACAATATTACTTAACTGAAGCAATGAAGCTTTCCTGAATCTGCAACCCAGTCCAAGACAATTTTCAAGTTTAGGGTAATTGGAATAGAACATCTCAACAGCTGGGACATCTTAGCAACAATTGTCATTTTCCAGTTCCTAGGTAACTTTAAGCTCATGGAGGAGAGGGTAAACATTATTGCAAGTATCTCTTTTCATATTAATTTCCCATATAGCAAGTGTGTTCAGCATAGCATACAGTTGTTAGACTGTTAAAATTATGCAGGCTCACAACACCTTACAAGCCTCTACATCTCTTATCTACTCTGGTGATCAGCTTCAGTTTCACAACTTTCCTTTTACTGTGAAGCTTTGAAATTCTCAACCTACAGATGTTTTCCCTGAGCAATTGAACTCAGCATGGACAAGATATGTCTTTCTAGGTTGAAATTAACCTCATACCTCTTCATAGCACTGAATGAGAATTTTACTTCTGTTTTCAAGCATCCATAAGTATTTGCTTGGCAGGAATGTATATGGCTGCAGTTTTGAATCAGTTTCTAATGACTGCAGTTTCAAATCAGTTTCTTATGTCTGCAGTTTCATACTAATATGTCCTTTCTTATGTCTGAATCATACTAATATGTCAATCTTTATTATTTCCAAAGGGCATCCTTTCATCCCCTAGCTGCACCCACTTTTCAGTGTTTTACTTTACCTCCATTCCTACTTCCTTCTTCAATCCTGATTTCCAACCTCTTCAACTATTATTTTTTAGAGCACCCACGGGGTCTTCTCCACTTCCACCTTTAGATCTTTGTACTCCATCTCAATTTCTGGATCTCAAAAATGAGAGGGAGAATTTATAGAAAACAATCAACAAAGGCAAGAGAAATACTCCAACATAAAAACTAACTTCTGTATTCATTTAGAGAATAAACATATTTGATATTTCTTTCTAAATTTCAAGTATCTTAATACAATTTTGATAAAAGAAAGATAATTCTGAAAAAAATTAAATATCTGCATAATTAAAGCTTTCATGAAAAATTGTCAAAATAACTTTAGAGGGGTAGAGAAAGATAAGGCAGTTTTACACTTATCCCTCCATACAGACAGATTCTGTACGAGAAATTCCCATAAAGAACTAACTTAAAGTACAGTACTTTATCATGAAGTTATGATTTGTCAAAAACCATTGTAAATAATAAAACATTTACATTCAATCAGCTAGCCAAAAGCTACAAAAAAAAAGAATGTTCACAAGTGAACAATGAAAAAAATGGTTATCTGTAAATCTTTTTTATTTCTATCTTACTGCTTTTGCTACAGTACTTAAATCAGCTGTATTATTTTGCTTAACCCCAAAGTGAGATCAATTACCAAAAATTAATGTTGCTTGTTTTCGTAAGTCAACAACGTAATTTAATGAACAGACAACTGAATAAAATTAAAAGGATGACATTAAAGTAAAAGCAGGGTTTAGACATATTTTTATACACTTGACCACAACAAAAAAAGAAAAAACTATGTTCAAAAGAGTACTATGTTGGCACTTTAAAAATTTGCCCTTCTGTGGCATATGTAGGAATAAGTGTATGAGTATAGAAAATGATAAAACCCACTATGTTCTCAGGAGTCAAAACCTTGGCTTATCACAACAATGAAAACATAGTACATTCCCAACAGTTTCAAAAAATCGTATAAAATATTAAATCTACCTAACAACAGACGTGAAAGAAGACAGCAAACCCTCTTAATGCTATTTGAAAGCATTTTTCCCCATTCCCATAGGACCACCACCTTGTTGTAGCTGCTTCATCATACTCTCTAGTCCTTTGAAGCCACCCATTTGTTGCAAAACCCTAGGATCCATCATCTTTGCCATCTGCTGGTTAAGTTGATTCATCTGCATCTGGTTAACATTCTTGGACATGTCTCCTCCTGGAAATAAGAATTACCTTCAGCTTTCACTTAGCTTTCATGAAACTAAATCCAAAGAAGAATAGTTATCTAAAAGGCATAAACACATTATTGTATTGATATAAATCACAAAGATGTTAACAAGCCACCCCTACAGACATACATTTTTTAGTCAAAGTGCAAAAAGCAGTGACAGATTTTGTAACTTTTGAAAAAAAGCAGATAGATTTTGTAACATTCAGCAAACAATACTGGATGAAAACCAAAGACACCTGTTGAAAACAAAAATCCTTTAAATACTGTAAAGCCCATCCAATGATGAAAGACATCAACATTTCAAGCACAACTGAAAGTTTCAGTTTACAGTATTTAAGAAAGATTCATAAACACCAGATCATAAATAAATCAATTTGCACAATTCATATTGGGTCAATATACATAATACAGCAGATGTTATATATCTTTCCTTGCATCATTAAGTCAGCTTATTACATGCCTTAATTCTAAAATTGAAAAAATAAAGGTGTTGACTGAAAAGGGGTGAGAAAACATTCTCTGTTTTTCATTAAAACCTAAATATCCTACATTATTGTATATTGTAGTGTTGATGCCATAAATCTTTCAAGATTACTTTCCTACATCCCTAACTGGCTATATATATATAAAATAAATATATACACAAAATTATACATATATATACATATATTCATGAAGCTACAAATGTCGCTTAATATCAAATTCACGCTACCTCGGGAATATCTCCGATGGAGAATTATCACCGAAGGGGAATTTATAAGTGATAAATGGATTGGTACTGCCGGGTCATGAACCCTCGACACAGAACTTATCCAGCAACTCCAGTCGTTGTTACCACTGACCTATCAAGATAGGCAGCACCAATCCATTTATAACTTATAATGACTGAAGATCTCAGTGCCTGAAATTGGCAAGATCTCATTCCCATTGGCTACTATTCATTCCTTGAGTCTCTATAATATTCTTCTTCAGCCCATGTCATGAAATTTTCCAATGGAATATAGTCTGCTAAGAAATCAATTAGTTTGGCTTGGGCCTGTGAATTCAATCCTTTATAAACCTTTGTCTTAAGGAATTTATCTGATGTTGGAATTGGATCATTGGGGAATTTCAAAGTTAAAGCTGAGATTTTACATTGTAATTTATTAATAAGGGAACTAGGAGGTTCATCAAACAGTAAGTCATGGCAGTAATTGCCATGCCTGTACAGAGTGGTTGAGCTAATAAACTGCTTCTTCATAGTTTCTAATCTCATCCCAAGATACATTATTACCCTGTTTTACTAATGCTGCTGTTAAGAACGTAGCTATATCCGGTTCAGCCCGGGCCATTGCCACTTCTATTCTCCTGTCATCTGAGCTAGTGCATGACTCTACTTGTCTAAAAAAAGTATTAAGTCTGTTGTCAGCAAGAACTCCCTTGAGTTCAGAAAGTTTGAGAAGGGCTACATCTTTCGGCTTTAACACTGGTACATTCTGAGGAATTGCTACTGGAGTATTTATTGAATAAAAGTATGGATTGGTATTATTAAAGGGATAAGTAGGCTGTGGTCCAAGGAAAGGATTGGGTATAACAGTCTGTTGACCTTATAGGTTTTGACAAGAAATACATGATGATGGATCAGGTGTGGATGGCTGTGAGGTTGTATTACCACTGCAGGGTTAGGGTGGGTGTTGACAGACATTTATGGGTATTATGGCACTGTACTTGTGATAGTAGTTGTGTTTTGTGTGGTATTTGCATTTGTACGAGGTGGTATTGGGGTCTGTATTGTGGGGTTCCTGTTATGGTTCTGCAAGATCACATGAGAACGGATCACTTGAATGTGGTACATATGTAGTAGACATTATGGGTGCTTTGAGTGTTATTATGTTTTGGGTGTTAAGTGTTGTATTGTCCTGTATGTCAACCAACTTCCTGGTCCAAGTCTTGATCTTTGATTTTGTTAGATCTCCCACTTGAGACCAAACGTCCTGGTAGGATTGAGTGAAGTTCTTAACTGTCTGTAATGCTTGTTGTGTTTCTTGCTCTAATTGAATTAGGACTAATATATGATTCATATTACCAGTTGCTATCGTTACAATATTTCAAACACTTATATACAACCAAATAATAAATGTAAAACTACATTGAGACAATGCAAGCAATCCGCTACTATATAAATAATGAATATGCATGTAAACAAGTCATGACCTTAATCAGATAAAATCAACAATATTGTACAAAGAAATGCATACACATGACAAACATTATAAGTGACTCACATAAAATATAGGCATTATGGTATGGATCAATAGCACTGACTACTAGATCCAACAATAGCTGCCAATGCCAAAATGTCATGGGAGAATTTTTTCCCCACTAGACATTAAGACACGATAGTAATAATACTACTATACAGATGCACTGTTGTCAGTTTTCTTGCTTGGAGACAGGGGTCGGAGAATGGTACTGTGTCATAGTTGACACGGTGGGTATGAAGACTACTGACGTTTATGCTGCCTGGGAATTAGGGTAGGCCTGTCCTACCTGCTATTACATGATATTCCTTGTGTGTATGGGTCTTATTAATACGAGGCCAGGTGATGTTCCTTCCCACTGTGAGGCAATTGAAGTATGATTTCCATTTTAGTGGTAAGGTAATGATGGTATTGAAGAAAACTCTGGTACCAGTCTGCTTTCTATTACTCATTACATCATGCCAAATTTCTCCCATTTAGTCTCCGGACTTGGTTAATTTATATATTCTAACTCCTGACTAGATCCACCCTTACATACCTTCAGGACTCCTGGACTAGGTCCCTTGCAAGGGATAGATAATAACTCTGTGGCCAATAATTTGCAAATTAGCCAAATGAAGGTGACCAGTTGGCATCCTTTCACACTAACAGCATTCCTGTCCTTACATCTTATTTTTTAGTGTTACCAATATGCATGAAAGATTCCAGGACAGCTCCCATACCCAGAGCTTCTAAAGAAAAACAAAATAAGGGACTGGCTACACTGCTATGCATTCGATGTCCACAGCAAAATGAAAACACTTTATAGTCACAACTACCTTACTGAAGAGTAAAGATATTAGAGAGGATATGAATCAAATTCTGAATAAATCACTAAATAATTAAAGCATATTTTTCCCCATTACATAGTTAACATTAGTTTATTAAACAGGTTACCAATTTGTTATCCAGTGTCGACGGGCCAACATTTTGAGGGCGGGGTGAGTTAAATTGCGTAATGCTGTTCTGTCATTGACTTGCCAACAGACAATAATCAGATAAAGCAGAATAACCACAGTTGATTTTGGCTGTCGATAAAAGAGAATTATAGGATTTATATGATCTCACTCTAGGAATTGACACAATTGCTTGACAGGTTAATTAGTAGCCACTCTTCCTGACCCATTCCTTCTAACAGGAAGATAAGTGATAAATATTGACATAAATCACAATTTTGTCTGAATCGCTTGACATTTTCAGTATTTATAGACAAGTCTTTACAAATCTATATCAGATAGAATGATTTTATCTTAATTGCTTCTATAAAAACAAATCAATGATGGCAGTCCTCTGATTTAAGTCTTCAGTTTAACCGACTGGTTAAATTCTTTACAAAAGCCTTTTTTCCTTCCTGTAGGATGGTTGATTGTGTGTGACAAAATGTTGGTCAGGAGGAGAGCGAATTGGCGCCATGTTTCCCGTGCGTCTGCACTTTACTTCAGTCACGCCTCTGTAATTGATTGACGTGTAATAAAGCACTGGAGTGTCCCACTGTTTCTCTGCCTCTAACATGGCGAAAGGAGTAGGATGCTGTAAAAGGATAGATGTCTACACCAGGGAGACCGCCTTCTACAAGAGGCACTTTACGACCTCCAGGTGCCCACAGTACTCCTGCTGAGTGGCGCCAAGATCACCAGCTCTTCAGCATGTGGTTGCCGGCGCTTAAAATGCGCTGCAAGCCCTAATGACCGCCACAATGGCGCAGCGGCTTGTGTCTATGAGCAGCCCCAGGGCCCCAGCCCCACCACTACCAGAGAAGTGTGCTTTGGAAATGTCGTCGGCCTCCTTCAGGACTTGGAAACGGTCCATGACACAGTGGCTTAGGCTATATAAGCTTCAACCAACGGATGCAGTTCAACACATTAGGGGCTTCACTGCACCCCAGAGCGCAACGTACACTGATGCCAGGTGCAGGTGATGCACAGGGCTGACTGTCTCAGAAGGGGCTTTGATGCTATAGCTGGTTCTGCGCAGCCAACCAGGCCGCACTGGCTGAGTTTTTGTGTATATGCAAGGACGTGAGGAGTGAATTAGTGAATATTTTGCAAAGTGCTCTCAAAAGCATGGATTGTGGGCTTCCAGTGTCCTAGCTGTCATAGCGATTTGTCCAATATATGCTTATTAGAAGCTTATGGTAGGTCTAAGGATGAGATATTGAAAGAGACTCCTATAGGTCATGTGGATTCCATTTGTAGTGTAGATGCCTTTAAGGGCAGTGTGCGATATATGAGGCTGCCCAAGAAGATGCTTCCATGCTCCCAGCATGACACATGGCATCAAGAGCCACTGCATGTCGAAGGAGACAGACCCCAGCCCCTGAGTGTGCAGCGGTGAAGAGGGTGAGAGGTCCTCAGTTTCCATCAATGCTCAGATGTGGAACTGTGGAGTGCATGAGCTGGTGAAGGTCTTGTGCCCGGCGAGAAATAGTGTTTGTCATGGCTGTCAAAAATTGGCCACTTGAAACGGTTCTGTAGGAGCAAGAAGAAGATGGTGAGGATGCCCCTGAGCCTCACAGTAACACTGGGAGCGGGCACCGGGTACAACTCCAGTGTGTAGCCTACTATACAAGTGATATCTTTTTTCATTTTTCTTCTTTTCGTCCCTATCAGTGCATGGGCCTAGGCCTACGGTCACAAGCCTGTACGGTGGTAGATAATGGGGCTCAAGGTGTGTTGCAGGCCCCACTTGCTGTCGACCATTGAAAGACCTGCCCTTCACAAAACCGCAGGCCTACGTGATGCTAATGTTCGATTGGAGTGTATGGGACTGCCCTCTCGCATTCAGTACGGTGCCAGGACAACCGCCCAAGAAGTGTATTTTATCAAGTCTGCAAGGTCTTGCTCTTTCATTGGCTGCTTAAAGGACCTTTGGTCTTCGCGGCCCCAGTCCTTTCCCCACCACCTACCAGTGTCAGCGAAGCCTCAGACTGAGCATGAGGTCCCCACACCCATTGGGCCATCCCCTGCCCAAGCCCTCATCCATGCCCTTCCACCAGTGAGGAGAACTGGTCCAAAGTTGGAGCAGTGGCTCTTGCGCCATTTTTCATCATCAACTTTCAATACAGAGAGGAGCCCTGTCATGGAGGGCAAGCCGCACCATATTCACCTACTGCCGGGGGCAACCCCCTATGCATGCCACACCCCAGCATCAGTGCCAAAGCATTGGGAGTCAGAAGTGAAGAAGCAGTTGGACCAGGACATCAAGAAGGGCATCATTGAGGAGGTACCCACTGGTGAAGCAACAGAATGGTGTGCGAGGGATACATGTTGCTAAGAAGCCAGGTCAGCCTCACGCACTGTGGACTTTCAACGCCTTAATGCCTCCCGTAGGAGAGAGACGCATCGCCACCCTGCCCTCGACATGATCTCTGGGGTGCCTTTACATTCCTTCAAGACAGTGGCAGATGCGCACTGGGGCTTCCTACCAGGTGGAGTTAGATGAAGAGAGCCGCAGACCACAACCTTATCACACCCTGGGGCGCATCGTACAGAAGAACAATCTATGGGACACTGTTCAGCTTCAGATGCCGACACCAAGAGGTTTGATGATGCCATCAAGGACATCCCCGAAAACACAAATGTGTGGATGATACTTTACTTCTGTATGACAACAGCGTCGAGGAGGCCTTCTGGCACACCTATAATTTCTGGACATCGCAGCAAAAAGGGTATAACCCTCAAGCCAGAGAAATTCAGTTTCTGCCGAAGAGAAGTGAACTTCATGGATTCCAGCTGGGATGGGATTCCTACAGGCCCACAGAGGAGAGTCTAGCTGCCATAATGGAGATTCCCTATGCCAGACAACCCTCTGTCACTGACATCAGGTCATGCAGGCTTTGTCAACCAGTTGGCACCCTCTTCCTCTCACTGCCCTGCTGATGGGAACTTTGAGACCTCCTGAAGAAGCTCCATACAAGAACAAATGGGATAGCAACTCTACAAGAGAGATTCCGCCACACAGGAGTGTCATATGCAGCTGGGGCTGGGAGGATGGCCAGATACTATGACAAATCCCTGACCCATGGCCCTACAGATTGGAGCAGGATGGATTGTCATTATCCTGCAGTAGTACTAGGGCCGTGCCTCGCTGATGCCCCATTTGCTGCAAGGGTGGGTGGCGATTGCTTCATGTGGGAGCCGCCATTTGTCGCAGGCTGGAAGCTGGTATGCTACCGTTGAGGAGAAGCCTTAGCTGTCACATGGTGTCTCAAGAAGGCTAGGCACTCCTGTTGGGCTGCCCAACTTCTATTGATTCTGATCACTGCCCGCTGGTCAAGCTCCTGGGTAGAGAGCGAAGGATATACTTGAAACCCAAGACTCTTCCGTCTCTGCTGAGAAGACCACAATACAGGTTCCAAGTAAGATACTTGCCAGAAAGAGGAATTAGCCGTTGACTTCTTATCACGCTTTCCTGCTCTCCTATGAACCAGATGACAAGGATCTGACTTGAAGAGGATATGACTGCTGCCCTTGTCGCTGCTTCGGCCACCGCCCTTGAGCAAGAATGCCTCATACTGGATGAGGAGAGGGTCAAAGAAGCAGCCTCTAAAGACCCTGTGTACCAGCTGCTGGCAGCTAAAGTTGCAATAAATGACTGGCGCCCGCAGAAGGCACAGGAGGTATTCCGCCTACGTCACTTTTTTAATTCAGTTAGGACAGGTTATCTATGGTAGAAGACCAGATAGTCTACACTTACGAACAAGGATGCCCACGTCTGCTCATCCTAGAGGAACTTCGCCATCAAGTCATTACAGGCCTTCATGCAGGACATCAGGGGGTAGACTCCATGCTCCGCAGGGCTAGACAATCGGTTTACTGGCCAGGGATGGAAGGCGACCTGCAGAGCCACAGGGATGGATGCCCTTGTGATGTACATGTTCCATCGCCAACCTGCTGAACCATTAGTACTACACCACCCCCAGAATACCCATTCCAGTCGACAGTGGTGGACATGCTACAGTTGGAGGGCCATATGTACATGGCCTATGCAGACAGGCTCACCGGGTGGCTGGCAGTGGCACACTTCCCACATGGCACAACGTCATCAAGAATTATATCAGTCTTGGAGGACATAATCTACAAGATGGGGAGCACCAGAGTTAATTCGACAGATGGGGCACAAACCTCATTAGTGAAGAGACCACATCATTCTTCAGGAAAATGGGGTTTACGGTACGCTGTCGTCAGCCCATTACCCCCAGTCTAATGAAGGCCGGGCGCAGCAGTCAAGACTGCCAAGAGGATCATCAGTCTAATATAGGCAAAGGAGGTAGCCTGATTGCAACAAGGCATCCCTGGCAATTCTTCAGTACCAATACACCCCCTAAGGGGTTTGACAAGTCCCCAGCACAGCTCGCCATCGGCAGGCAGCTCATAGAGATGGAGTGCCAACACCCAGACAGCATTACAAGGTGGAGAGACACTGATGAGATATCTGAAGCGAGGGAGCAATAATGGCAGAACTTCAAGAGGAGACCCCACCATACTGGTACCAGGAGCCTACCCTGGTTGTAGGCTGCAGGGTAAGAGTGCAGGATCCTGTAACCAAAACCTGGGACCGATCCAGTGGAGGCTCCAAGGGCCACCGACAGTATCTCATTAGGCTGGATGGGAAGCGTCGGGTGTCACTTGGAAACAGGAAGCACCTGAAAGTGTTAAAACAGCAACCCCCAACGTCCTCAGCCATTCCCAAGCCTGAACCTGCTCCACTGGCCCAAAAAGGCGCACAGTGCAACCTCATGGATGGGTTGAGATGTCAGGTGATATCGAGCGTTAACCCATGCTTGTGCTTGTGTCACCTTGTACAGTTACATTTTGTTGTCCCTCATGCCATTTATCTTTTTTTTTCAGTAAGCTGAACTGAATAGACATTCTGTTGTGCAAACATATTTTATGCATGTACTATATATTGTTGCCATGCATGTCCTTGTATGTTGTGACACTCAGTGTTAACCATTGCTTTTGTCCCAGGATCTTCCTACAGCTTTCTTTGTCTATATATATGCATTTAATACATGTTTACTTATTATTTTCATTTAATATTTTGCTATTCTGCCATGCCATAATCTTAGGGGGGGGATGTATGGTAAACAACGAGGTACCCAGTCCTGAGTCTTCCTGATGCTAATGTACCTTTCCACCTGCTATAACTATCAGGATTAAGTTTTATGGTACGCTAGCATCACCTATATTGAATGGTCTTTTCAAGGTAAATTCTCCCTTTGTTGTGGTACTTGAAATGCCTTTCCAGGAACCACAAATTTGTGGTTTAATCTCCACAGGATTTGCTTGGTGCTTCTGTGGTTGGTTACCTAGTCATAGATTCTGCCCTTTTTTACATTTATTTGACATAAAGCTAAATAGATAATTGCCAGTTTTAACCATTTTCCAGAGCCTTTTCTGAAGCACTTGTTAAAGTAATTTCATAGCATGTCTGTGCAGTTTATTCCTCTTTCAAACTTTACTTTGCAGTACTTATTGTCCTATTATGAATTGATATTGTCCAACTCTTTCTCTAGCTGTTTGGTCTTATCTCTTCCCTACTGTACATTCTAGTTATTCTTATCAGGCTTTCATTATGGTTATTCTTTATCAGGCTTCATTCTGGTTATTCTTTATCAGGGAAGTTTCATTATGGTTATTCTTTATCAGGCTTTCTACTCCGGTTATTCTTTTATTAGGGCTTTCATTCCTGGTTTTTGTGTCGTATACAAGTAAAAAATTTCATAACTTGTGACATATTGTTGTTCCTTTACCTGGGCGTATTTCTTCTAAGTCGATTTGCTAGCCAGTCCACAGCGCCTCTTCAGTCGGCCGCCATTGAGTCTGTTATTTCAAGGGAATTAGATTAGATGTATCATGTTCTGTGAAAGGCGTAATGGAGATGAATGGGTAGCTTCTTACTTTAATGATGAAAGTTAACCTCATATTCAACAAGTACAATTACGGTCACAGTTACTATTTGAAATCACTCTTGCTAGTCAAAGTTCAGTTTAAGTCTGGTTGGGACCATGAAAGCTAGGGGAATCTATGCCTTCCTCGTTTAAGATTAGGACTTGAATGTGTTTTCTTCTGGTTTCTGAACCCCTGATTCTTCTTAGCTACTTCCATCTCCTCCTTTGCAGTTCATTGGAAGATTTTATCTGTAAGGCCCCACTCGAACAGCTTGATTGGGAAGGACAGAGGTGGTGTTGTTAAAATCTCTCCTTAGACGATTGGAAATGACTCCCAGGTGAGGTAAATGTTTTCTCTGCCTCTTTCTATTCTCCAGTAATGAATCTTTGTCTTCCTCAGAAACTGCTGCACCAATTTCCACCAAATTGTTCAGATGAATTGCTTGATGTCTCATTTGCATAAATTTCAATATACTTTTTTTTTGCTGTTTGTTATTAATTATTAAGGGATTTGAATATCATTATTATACATTATCTTTCCCTCTCTCTCTCTCTCAAAGTATTTCCCAATGTTTCATTTTCAGAATATGAGAGAGAGAGAGAGAGAGAGAGAGAGAGAGAGGAGAGAGAGAGAGAGAGAGAGAGAGAGAGAGAGAGAGAGAGAGAGAGGAGTGAGGAGTGAGTGAGTGAGTGACATAGGCAAGAAATCTATCAGCCACTTCTCGCAAGAGTTGTGTAATGCAGTACTATTTAGTGAATGTTGAAGATCTCGAATCCCCTCGCTCTTGGGACTAGCGCTCTGCGACTTTTGATAGTCTGAATTTGGGATGAATGGTCACCGTTCTTCTTCGCGCAAAGCACGAAGCTAGCTGGTAGGGGCTAGGGAGCTGCCAGTATATGTCATTGAGCCGGGGCAGATCAGAATAGTTACTTATTTTTTTCGACGAATCATATATATATATACATATATAGCAGCATATATACAGTTTGTATGTATATAGTATATATATATATATACATATATATATATATAGTAAGTATCGGATACTGTTTGTCGCCATCGTGGATACTGTTTACAGGTGTTAATTTGCAATAGCAGCCAAACTGTTGACATTAGAAATGCTCGATGTTCACATTATATGCAGTTCACTTGCTCGATGTGAATAAGATCGCTTAAATATACTTCCACGTACCACATTGTGCATATTGTTGAAGATTGTCAACATATACAGAGTTACAGCAAGTCGATTTAGCACAGTTTTGGGAATTGCACCATTGTAAATAAACAGCCCAAATCACAAGAGATCAACAAAGCGACGAGTCCAAAGTCAAAATTTACGCTTGCCAGTATTTCGAGTTGACTCGTTAGCGCAGCCGCGCCGTCCTGGATATGTTACTGACTCTGTACACGATCACTTCAGTGACCGACACTCAGTGTATTCTGTCCATTTCAAAGTGGTTTCGTTGTTGTTGTTCTACTGATACAGCAGACAGGGTTTTCTTCGCTGTGTTATCGGGGTTACCATTGCACTTAACATCGTAATTTCTGTCCTAGAATTTCTCCGGCAAGACAGGCAAGGCCCATCTTCTTTCTTCGACAACAAGAACGATATCTGGGATTCGTTGATCACGACTGACAATCTGGACCAATGCAGTAGTTGTCGTCAATAATGGATAACGTTCAGTTAGAGCTAATTGCCTTCGCCATCTTCTGCTGCCAGATAGACAGCCTTGATCAGCCAGTTAGGATCTTGCAAGAACCGCCAGCTTAAAACTGTGCCTGTGGCTCAGCTAAACTCAGCACTCAGCCACAATCTACTTCACGAGAGTCTCCAAAGCTGAACAATACTCTGAATTAACACTAGCTTATCGTAGCTCAGTTCAGCAGCATCAGGCAAATACTGCTCTGACCTGAAAGTTCAGCAAAGTGAATATTATATCTGCTAATTCTGCCTGTTGTAACACAGGCAGAGAGCTTGCTGATGATTTAGTAGTTTTATACTGAAGTTTGTGCACAAGAATGTTCTTCCTGCTCTTGGCAATATTATTCACCATCGTTAAATATATATATACATATATATATATATATATATATATATATATATATATATATATTATATATATATATATACACACACACACACACACACATATATATATATATAGTTATGAGTATAGTTGAGCATATTATACATATATATATATATATATATATATATATATATATAGAGTTATATATATATATATATACATATACATACATACATATATACATACATACACACAATACACATATATATATATATATATATATATATATATATATATATATATATGTATATATATATGTATATATGTATATATATATATATATATATATATATATATATATATATATATATATACATATATATATATATATATATATATATATATATATATATATATTTTAGCTTCTTGATGTATGAATACACAAGCAAGACCAGAAGAACATTCTTTATTGCAATAAGCTTCGAGGTATAAAACTATCATCAGGTTGAAATGGAGTTGAATGTCATAATAAATGAATTGTCATACAAATTACAAAATAGCCACCAAATATATGAGTCCAACAGTAATTCACAGACAGTAGAGACGTTAAAGAAAAATCTAGTACTTGAATGAACACAAACATAAAAGTCAGAGGTTACAGAATGTAACAAATTGTTATCTGATATCGACTTCATTGTGATTTACTAGAATTATCCGATTGACACTGTTCCTGCTTCAGATGCACCAGCCATCGCGTACTTTCACAGTAGGTACACACTGTCGTTAAATATCTTACTTCTGTGATTGGTAGTTTGTTTACATTTCGCCCTATTTTCATATTTTTATGTTTGTACTACTTTCTAATGTTTCTGCTTCTTTTCGCGTCTCACCCTTTAGCCCGTAATTACCGTTCGCTTCTTATACATTTGGTTAGTATTTCGCTGAAGACGGTATTACGACAATCATCGATGTACTTCATTGATTCCTCATCCTTATCGGTTTTTCAGTTCGATGATGAGGTTTTATACTGAAAGCCAGTACAGTTATCGTTCTTCCGTATTATTCATCATCGCTTGATTTAGTAGTCGCTTCATCTACCTAGATTATATCTATATATATATACATATATATATATATATGTTAGCATATAGCAGGTTATCTTAGTCACATTACACAATACTATAATTTGCATTAGTAGAATTAGCTAGACTATTCAAACCGAGATCTTAACGAGTTTATCTGCAAAGTTGTTAAGTTTTTTCGATGAACAGTCTATTATCGCTGGACTGCTTCTGCCCAAGAAAACTTGTAACTTTTTCTGAACAAAAACTCCAAGCAGATACCATCCAGCTTGAATGAGGTCCTTTTAGTAGCAGTGATATATATATACAGCAGCATACATGTTGGTTACAGCAGCACATATGTTATAATTTTAGTCGAAGCAATCAGTCATACCTTAATGAAGCATGCAGCTTGGGAACATCGCCAATGATAGTGCCGCGGTGAGCAAAGGTGAGTTAAGTAGAACAAGATGGAGAGAGAGAGGAAGCAGCACTTCGACAGCCTTGAATAGAATGAAGAGTCATTTCTATGTCAGTGGGAATCGGTAGCAGAAGAGAATGATTTGCGCACAACGAACAAGCAGCATCCTCTCATACAAAGAACATCGTCACTACAGGCAGTCAGCCAATGTCGCCAGAAGTGTCGCAGTCGCCTTATCAGAATGAATAGCGCCGTTAGCTTAAACAGAGTCTTCATGAGATGATACGTCAATGGTCACATGTGGTCAAAGCGAGCAAGGGTTCAGATTCGGCTGTTGAAATAAAAGATGCTTGGGAAGGCCAAACCCAATTAGATAATGTTCGCTGTTTACAAATACTTGACGTCTTACTGGCGCGTCAGGTATGATTTGTCGCCGCTGCCGGGAGATCGCCGGTATCACGTAAATGGAAAAGTGTTTTTTCTCCTCAACACGCTTTTCTGATCTGAACAAGTACTAAAGCGTGTTGCATCATCAAAATGCATGCTCGACGACAGAGCAAGACTCAGTTGTTTACTGAACAAAAATCAGCGTGTCTATTCATCCGAATCCGTATTAATAAATAAATGAAATATGATGTCATCAATTAACGAGAATTTTTTGTGATGTGTTGTGTTAATATTCGTCTCTTCCAAAACGATTTTAGATCTGCGGTCAGCAAGGTTTCATTATTGTTAGTTTCATTTCTGCCGTTAGTTGTTATGTGTATTTAGTTCATTCATTGTGCAGACAGTGCAGTGTAATTTTCAGCTACGCAAAATCTTTCCTGTTGAATGTCTGCATCAAATGGTCAGCGTGGGATATTGTAGACAGAATGGTCTGTAAGTAGTATGATCTATTAAAGTTGGGTTAGCTTCATCAGCAAACCTCACGCTTCATTACATCTAGAAAGCTGGGTCACAATTAAAATGACTATCTTCTTCGTCAGTTTATGTCTTCTTCGCGCATTATTAATCGCTCCAGCTAACAGTTTCACCCATAAAATTTATATTTATAGGTTTACTGGATCGCGAAATATTATTGGTTATTATTATTATTAAGCTTGTTCAGCACTTCTTCAATAAGGATTTTATTTGATATATATTTGGAGAAGGCGATACACTATGCATCGTTAGTGGGACATCATGAAGTGATGCCTTCAGGCTCAGGCCCGTGTCGCTCTCCGACCGCCGAATCAAAGATGAATTGCTGTGTCCAGTAAAACTTCTGTTTTAAGTGAGTGCTACAGTTCAGCCTTCTCTGTAGCTCCAAGATTACTGAAGCATTCCTTTTTCACTAGCCACCGCCTGTCATCTCGTGACCAGGTTACCGTATTTGCGGTTGTTTTTGCCCGGCTTGCACATATGCTGTTCGTCGCTGCTGAATCCATCTGTCGTTTCATTTTCCACTTCTGCAGCTGTTAGCCTACGTAAAGCTTTCACCTGTCACGGTGTGAAAGTGACAGCGGCAAACAGTTTTAAGTAGCAGAGATATTCATTTTAAGCATTCTAGTCACATAGCAGCAGTGTCTTCGAGCAGAGCAGCGAAAACACTTGTTGGGTAATGCGTGGTGGATCAAATACTGGCCGTTCCCGCATTTTGATTTCGCAGTAGCGGCGGATATTTCGACAAAACAGTCCGAACGAAGTCGGGCATCGAGCCCGTGCTGGAGATGTGTCTCAGCCACAGCTACCGCCGTTCTCGAGACTCGACCGACATGTTCGGCCATCCTGAAGCCATCGCCCTGGCTAATTTTCTTCGAATTGCTCGCCGTTTTCACGCTTTCAGACAGGGTCACCGAAGGCGTCAGCCTGTCTCAAAGATATCGATTTAATTCAACGTTGGTTGTTGATCACCTCAGTTTCATCGGCGTAGAGCAGTGTATGGCTTGGAAATTTGTTTACATCTTGTTATTTGTCGCGTAGAGCAAGCATGGCTCCGCCAGTTGTTTCGTATTTCATATTTCGTTGTTCATTGATATTTGACGGCCGCCAGCCATATTTATTTCATTTACAGCTTATTCGCCTTTGACTAATGTATTTAATAGTCATTTGTTTCTGCTTAAATACAGTGTTAATGATCATTTGCAGTCGCTACTTCTAAAACTCGCAGACTGTTTCTGTAATGGGTACGCCATTTGCTGGGCTTTTGGCACGTTTTGCACTCTTCGGTGTTTAAATCTTGATCTTCCGTTTCAGTCTCATGTCTTACCTTGAGTAATGGAACTCCGTAGAATTAAAAGTGAACACACATTTAAATACTGGTGTTTTTCACATAAACAGTGGAAACAGTTAACAAAGGGAAGCTGTTTTTCTCAAAGACGTTACAAACAGCATTATTTGAATTTCAGTGAGCAACACATTATTTTCGACACTGAACAAAATCATTCAGTTTTGACACTTCTTTACGAGCAAAACATAGTTTTCATTAAATATTTGCTCTTCCGGATTACAGTGAGCGTATTTTCATTTTGATATTGATTCAGTAAGCACAATAAATAGACTATGTTATTTTACTAAGTGACCAAAGAAAATAAAATTCGACACTTCTGAGTAGCTTGTTAGAGCCACACTACGCCATGCATGTTCTCTCAGAATGCTGAAAAGCAGCCTGTTTATCACGCACAGCATATTTGAAGCTTCATTTATTAAAAGTTTTTATGTTCTGAGTTTGAATTGCTGGAAGGGTGCAGCCTTCATTAGTTTATATGAATGCAAAGTTTCTATTATATGTAGGTGACTTTAGTAACAGAAACATCAAGGTATATTTCTTATAGATTTATGCCACAATATATATATATATATATATATATATATATATATATATATATATATATATATATATATATATATATATTATATATATAGTTATATATATATAATCTATATATATATATATATATATATATATATAATTCATATATATATATATATATACATATATATATATATATATATATATATATATATATATATATATATACTGTTGGCTGGTGACGGTCACTGGAACATTTTTACTCTTCGAATTTGTATTGTACTCACTAAAGGTAATGAGCTGTTGAGCATTCGATGAATTCTTACTGCAGACTTGTGATCAGAGAAAAAGTCAATTTAAAGCTCAGATTGATCACAATCAAACAATATAAGACAAAAGCTTGTTTCCTCCTCAGCAGGGGCCTGTTACTGCAAGTGGTAGCTAGTGTCTGAGTTGCAGTCAACGAATCAATGCAGAGCTCAGCACATTAGTTATAGCATTCTTCTATCACCAGTACTGGCACGTTTCATTGCCACATAGTAGTATCGAGGATTTGAACAGACAAAGTTTTTATAATAATTTACACATTATACACAAATTATTATAAAAACCCCATTCCAACCCCCGATACTGCCATGAAATGGCAAATGGAACGCGCACTGAGTTACTGGTTACTTAAAAGGAATGCTATAACTGTGTACTGAACTCTGCAATGTTCAAGTCTGCTTTGGACATGTGGCTCTTACTTTACTATACACTGCAATGAGCAAATTTCTTGGAGAGGGAACCAAACTTGTGCTTGTAACCTGACAGTGAATTAACACTTAACTAGAATTGACTTTTCTATGCAGTCACAAAGTCTGCAGTATCAAAATTCATCGAATGCTCAACAAACATTACCTTTGGGCAAGAATTCTCATGGCTGCAGGATTTCCGGTAGGGAATGTCTAAACAGTACGCCAACAACCCAGCAATTATATATATATATATATATATATATATATATATATATATATATATATATATATATATATATATATATATATATATAGATTATATATATATATATATATATATATATATATAGATTATATATATATATATATATATATATATATATATATATATATATATATATATATATATATATATATATATATATATATATATATATATTTGTGGCATAGGTCACAAATTATGCACGGTGACATTTATAGAGAGGGTCACCTTATACATATAATAGAAACTGCATTTTATAACTATGAAATTGCACTGGGCCCAGCATTACTAAAGCATTCGAAACTCAGAGCAAATAAAAGCTTTTAATAGAGTAAGCATTCTTCTGGCCGGCTCTTAACGTCTTGTGTGCGTGATGAACGAACTTAACTCCGCGGCTGTTAATCTGGAGAACATACGCCAATGCAGCGGTATGCCATGGTGTGTCTGGCAAAACTACTCTCAAGGAAGTATCGGGTTTTGATTTTCTTTACAGTTTCCAGGAAGATTAAAAATGTATAGATTACTATTTATTATTGTTCTGCAAATCAATATCTAAAATGAAAATATGGTTTTGCTCACTGAAAATTAATTGAAATTGAAATATTTTACCAGAATATGATTTTGCCTAGTAAAAATTAATCGAAAATGAAACTGATTTGTTCAATGAAAATTAATCGAAAATGAAAATATGATTTTGCTCACTGAAAATTCAAAAATGAAAATATGATTTTGCTCACTGAAAATTAACGAGAAAATAAGGACAAAGCTCCACTGATTAACTGTTTCCGCTGTTTATGTAGAAAAACACCAGTGACAAATGTGTGTTATGAACCACTTTTGGTTCTACAGGTTCCATTACTCAAAATTAAAGACATGGGACTGGAATGGCTGGAGGGACCAGGGACAAGCCAGAGGAGGGTGCAAAACAAATGCCAAAAGTACCTTAAATCTAATTTATTACCCATTACAAGTGAGTGCAGGTTTTAGGAGGCGAAAAGACACTAAATGATCATTAACATAACATTTAAGCAGAAACAAATGACCATTAAATCTACATTAGTCAAAAGACAGAATAAACATAAATGCAAATAAATGCTTAACAGCAGCCGTCAAAAATCAATGAACAACAAAATATAAATGCAAACAGCAAATTTCCAGAGCCATACACTTGCTCTACACCATTAAATAATAAAATGAACAAGCAAATTTCCAAAGCCATACACTTGCTCTACACCATTAAATAATGAAATGATCATAATAACCAATAACACGTTGAATTAAATCAATATCAAATACAAAGATAGGCAGCATAACAATATCGGTGACCTAATCACCAAAGCAGTGCAAACAAGCAGACGACTCCGAAGACCAGAGGCAGTCTTTTCCGCCAACCAGGATAAACATAACCAGACATAATCGGTCGAATCGAAAAAACAGCAATTAGCTGTCAGAAATGACCGCATCCTCAGCACAGATGAATTCGCCGACTCGTCGACAGTTTTACCGCCGAACTATCCACTCGCTGCTGCTGCTGCAGAAACGCACCATCGTGAGAGGACCACAGTCTCGCCGGGCGGCCGTCCATCACACCTGTTACCCATCAAAGTGACTTCCGCTGCTCTATCAGAACACAACGCGCGCCTCTTTGGCTGGCGTCGCCAAGAACCGATCTGTCTGCCACCCAAAACTCCGATCAAGTTACTGTCACCACACTGCGGATGACGAAACTCAAACTGACGCAAAAACACTAGGAGGCAAGGAGAAACAAGGAACTACTTGACAAGATCGTTCCAGCAAAGAAACGACCGAACCTGACATATGGTACCAAAAAGCCGAGGCAAAAAATAACTGCAAACGATTTCAGTACAGCTTGGTCAAGCAGGGATGTTAGGAAACGAATAGCTAAGTAGAAAAAAAAAAGTCGCTGAGTTTAAACAATCTTGGGCTACAGGGGGAGACGAAGACCTAGCAAGCTCATAAAAAACAGAGAGACATGGCTGGGTCGGCTTGCTTTTGAAGTTTTATACTAGCAATTCATCTTTGATTCAGCAGTCAGGGGAGGAGCGTGCAGGACCTGTCTGGTTTTTCTCTGAAGGCATCCCACTCATGATATTTCACCTGACTTGTTCATAGTTATCCTACATCATATTCTCAAAATATATATCAAATAAAATCCTTTAGAGGGGGGTGCTTCAGATAAGCTTAATAATAATAATAATAATAATAATTTCGCGATCAGTAAACCCTATAAATATAAATTTTTATCGGTCAGAAGCTGTTAGCTTTGGGCATTCAATGTCACAAGCAAGGAGACATAAACCTCCTCCAATCGGACTGTCATTGAAGAAGATAGTCATTTTTTAATTCGGTATTTAAACTCTACGATAATGGGGCGTAGGGTTTCGGAAACCGCGATGAGCAACCCAACCCCAAATAAGGTCCTTCTGCCCACAAGGGCACATTCCTGTTCCCAATATCCCACTGCTTGTTGACAATTACAGACCCATTTCAACTTAGGAAAGATTTTCGTGAAAAACAAGGGAAGAAACTTTTTTGCGCATAATCCCACTACAATCAAATAGACAACTAAATACACATAACCTTCTTTAAGTAGAGGTAAGAATCCAACAATATTAGAAACCTTACTACCACCAGATCACAAAATCGTTTTAAGAAGAGAGACGAAATGATAACACAAGCACAGCAAAAAAATTCCTGTTAGTGATTATCACCATTTCATTTAATTTATTAATAATTGCCTGAGACAATTAAGACTGCAATTAACTGATTTTTTTTATTCAGCTTAGCTGAGTCTTACTTCTACTGTCAGGCATACGATTTGAATGATACAAATACACTTGAAATTACTTGTTTCAGATCCAAGAAACATAGTATTGAGGAAAAACCTTCCTGCCTCGGCATACGAACGACCTCCGGCCAACAAAAATCGCTAAAAAAAAAAACAATCATACCTGACGACCAATCGTACAAGACGCCCAAATATTTATCGCTTAACTGGACATTATCTAATTAGGTCGGGCCCATTCCCAAAGCATCTTTACTTCAACAGCCGAATCTGAACTCCACCCTTCCTTTGACCATACATATTGTGTACGCAGATTCGCGTATGGAGACTTCCGTTTACGCTTAATCAGCGCATTTGTTTCTGATAAAGTGAAAATCCGTTGCTGCAGCGTCTCTTGTAACGACATTAGCTCAAATCCATACACTCTGAACTTTACGACGTGTTCTTCTATGAGAGGATCTGCTTTTAATTCCGCTCGATGCATAAGAGTATTCCTGTTTTATGATTTCTCTTCTCGATTCCACTGACATCGTAAATGACTCTTCGCTTCATTATTCCGCAAAAATGTCAAGTGCCTTCCCCTTTCTCTCTCTCCATTCATCTTTGTTCTACCTTCTTTCCACCTTGCTCACCACGACGCATATCATTGGCCGCGATGTTTATTTCGCTGCATGGCCTTCATTAAAATTAATGACGGTTATCATAGCTTCGACTAAAATTATATATATATATATATATATATATATATATATATATATATATATATATATTAGGGAATTATTTCAATTGATTTAATCTTAGGCCCAGAAAGTTACAAGCTTTTTCTTGGGCAACAGAATAATTTGATAATGTGGACTGGTTTGTCTAAAAAGCTTGTAACTTTTCTGAATAAAAACCCAACTAGATACCACCAGTTTGAATGAGGTCCTTGTAATTCTACTAATGCACAGAACAATTGTGTGTATGTGATAGTTAATATATATATATATATATATATATATATATATATATATATAAGGTGGTATATAGACATATAGTCTAGGTAATTAAGTGCTACTTGGAAATCCTAGTCTGATGATGAAATACAATGCCAAGACCAGGAAGAACATTCTTTATTGCACAAGCTTTGAGTGTATAAAACTATCATCAGTTGGAAATTGATATGATGAGAATAATGAATATAGAATTATCATATTACCTTCAGCAATACACCAAATATAACGCAATAGTAATATAGATTGTGGTGAGACGCAAAAAAACGAAATATTAGAGTCTTAATACAAACATAAAATATGAAAATACAGTGAAATGTAACAAACCAGCAATGATGAACCACCCAATTGTGTACCTACTATGAAATTACACGATAGCTGGTTAAATACCAGACGAAGCAGTTAGTCAATTCCCGATAATTCTCATAGTAGGTACACAATTGGGTCGTTAAATATTTTACTCGAGATTGGTAGTTTGTTTACATTTCACCTTATTTTCCTATTTTTATGTTTGTGTTCGTTTTAAATTTTTCGTTTTCTTTTTATGTCTTCAATCTTTTAGTCTTGTAATTACTGTTCGCTTCATATATTTGGCTAGTATTTTTGCTGAAGATTTACATGACACCATTTTATTGTAATTTCATTGATTCTCATCTCAGTCGGTTTTCAGTTTGATGGATGAGCGAGCTCGAAGCTTAGGCACAAAGAATGTTCTTCCTGGTCTTGGCAATATTATTCACCATCAAGCTAAATATATATATATATATATATATATATATATATATATATATATATATATATATATATATATATATATATATATATATATATATATATATACATATATATATATATATATACATATATATATATATATATATATATATATATATATATATGTGTAAAAAGTGTATATATGTATATATGTATATATATATATATATATATATATATATATATATATATATATATATATATATATATATATATATATATATATATATATATATATATATATATATGTGTAAAATGTGTGTGTATATATATATATATAATATATATATATATATATATATATATATATATATATATATATATATATTTAGCTTGATGGTGAATAATATTACAAGAGCAGAAGAACATTCTTTATTGCACAAGCTTTCGAGGTATAAACCTCATCATCAGGGCAAGCATTTTGCACAATGTTTACAACAGGCAAATTACTTGAATAATGTTCACTTTAAGCAAGACTTTCAGATTAGGCAATGGTATTTTGCCTGATGTAAACAGACTGAAGAACCACGGTCGCTGAAGTGTTAATTCAAAGAGTGTTGTTCGAAGCTTTGGGTTTCTATCACGGTATCGTTGTGTATAAGGTAAGCGAGGCAGAAGCAGGGCCACAGGCACAGACAGAAGCAGCAGTTCCTAACTTTCCAAAAGCATCCCTGCTTTGGCTGATCAAAGACAATCTAACGCAGCAGCAGATGACGCAGGATTCAGGCAACACCTGCTTCAGCCATTGTCCATTGGTCGGTAAAAGCACACGCTGAGGGTCCCGGATGATCGTGGTCCAACAGATCCCAGATATACGCTTGCGGTTGTCCTGAAGGAAGAAGATGGGCTATATACTGTATCTCTGTCGGGAGGAATTTAGGACCAAAATTTACAGCTGTTGACCTAAGTGCAATCGAACAGCCCCCGATAACAGCGGAAGAGGTTCCTGAAGTCTGCCTATCAATTAGAACAGCAACAGCAAGGGCCGCTGGTGGACAAGGATACACTAAGTGTCAATCACTAAGTGTCAATGTACAAGTCAATGTATATCAGGACGACGCAGCTGCGTAAGAAAGAGACTTGAATGCAACTCGAGCTGTCACCCTGGCAGAGCATGCAAACATTAAATTTGACTGACCTGACCTGAACTTTTATTGATCTCTTATTGATTTTGTTTGTTTATTCTAATGAATTGCAATTTCTAAACTGTTCCTAAATCGACCTTAATATGTAATATATGTTTACACCTCAACAATATGCACACAATGTGAACATTAGTAAATGTTTAAGCAGTCTTATTCACATCAGCAAATTGAGCTGCATAATGTGAATATCAGGCATTTTTTTTCCTAATGTCGACAGTTTCCAGCATTGTGTAAATTGCTTACCTAATGTTCACATTAGGCAATTATCCACATTAAGCATTAGCAATTATCCACTATTGCTTAACACACATTATTATTATATATATATATATATATATATATATATAGTATATATATATATATATATATATATATATATATATATATATATATATATATATACATACATAGGTATATATATATATATAAAGTATATATATATATGATCTGTCAGAGGAAAATAAGTGCTGTATTTGATCCACCTTGTAGTGGCGACAGCACTGAGCAGCTCCTAGTCCCTACAACCCAGCTCCATTAACGGTTTGGAAGGAAGGGACTGCTGGTCATTTCATCCCCAAATTCGGATATCAAAGTCACCAGAGGAAAACAGATCCCAAAAAGGACGGGGGATTCGAGATCTTAACATTTCACTTCATGTGAATGCTGCATTTACAATAACTCTATGAGCGGCTGCAGATTTCTTATACCTATAACTCACTCACTCACTCACTCACTCACTCACTCTCTCTCTCTCTCTCTCTCTCTCTCTCTCTCTCTCTCTCTCTCTCTCTCTCTCTCTCTCTCTCATATTCTGAAGACGAAACATTACAGGAAATACTTAGAGAGAGAGAGAGAGAGATACATTAGTATAATGAAGGATATTCAAATCCCCTTAATAATCAATAACAATTAAACAGCAAAGTACATTGAAATTTATGCAAATGAGATATTAAGCAATTCATACCAGTTCACACGAACAGTCTGGCCAAAATTGGTCCAGCGGTTTCTAAGCAAGATCATGATTTATTACAGGAGAATATAAAGAGGCAGAAAGCATTTACACCTCCTCCTGGGGTCATTTCCAATCAAATCTAAGGAGAGATTTTAACAACACCCACCTCTGTCCTTCCCAATCAAGCTGTTCGAGGTGAGGCCTTACAGATAAAATCTTCCAATGAGGAACTGCAAAGGAGGAGATGGAAGGTAACAAGAAGAACCAGGGGTTCCAGAGAAGCCAGAAGAAAAGCATTCAAGTCCCTAGTCACCCAAACGAGAAGACGAGATTCTAGCTGTGGTCCCAACCAGACTTAAACTGAACTTTGACTAGCAAGAGGATTTCAAATAGTAACTGCGGACTGTAATTGTACTTTTGTTGAATATGTAGTTAATCATCATCAGCAAGAAGTTACCCATTCATTCCATTACGCCTTCTGAGAGACATTATTATAATTACATCTAATCTAATTCCCTTCAAATAACAGATCAGTAAGCGCTTCATCACAGAAGAGACGCTGTGGACGGCCGTTTCGCCGACTTGTGAAGAAATACGAGGTAAAAAGGGAACAACAATATGTCACACGTTGCGAAATTTTTACTTCAGTACGCATATAAAAACCAGAATGAAAGCCTAATAAAGAATAACCGGAGTGAAAGCCTGATAAAGAATAACCATAATGAAACCCTGATAAAGAATAACCAGAATGAAAGCCTGATAAAGAATAACCATAATGAAAGCCTGATAAAGAATAACTAGAATGAAAGCCTGGTAAAGGAAGAGATAAGACCAAACAGCTAGAGAGAAAGAGTTGGACAATATCAATTCATAATGGAGGACAATAAGTACTGCAAAGTAAAATTTGAAAAGAGGAATAAACTCTTTTGGGCATGCTGAAATTACTTTTAACAAGTGCTCAGAAAAGGCTCTGGAAAATGGTTAAACTGGTACCATCTATTTAGCTTATGTCAAATAAATGTAAAAAAGGGCAGAATCTATGACTAGGTAACCAAACTACAGAAGCACTACAAATCCTGTGGAGATTAAACCACAAATTCCAGGGTCTCTGGAAAGGCATTTCCAAAAGTACCAATAAACAGCGGGAGAGAGGGTACATGAAAAGACCATTCAATATAGGTGATGCTAGCGTACCATAAAACTTAATCTGATAGTTATAGCAGGTACTGGAAAAGGTACACATTAGCATCCAGGAAGATTCAGGACTGTACCTGCTGTTTATACATCCCCTCAAGATTATGGCATGGGCAGAAATTGGCAAAATATTAAATGAAAATAATAAGTAAATATGTATTAAAATGGCTATATATAGACAAAGAAAGCTGTAAAGGAAGATCCCATAGGACAAAAGCAGAATGGTTAACACTGAGTGTCACAACATACAAGGACATGCATGGCAACAATATATAGTGGGCTTAGCGCATAAAATATGTTTGCACAACAGAATGTCTATTCAGTCTAGCCATTGAAAAAAAAAAGATAAAATGAGCATGAGGACAACAAAATGTAACTGTACAAGGTGACACAAGCAATGCACGGGTTAACGCCGACATCACCCATGACATACCTGCCCATCCATGAGGGGGTTGCACTGTGCGCCTTTTTGGACGCAGGTGGAGCAGGTTCCAGGGTTTGGGAATGGCTGGGAGGACGTTGGGGGCTGCTGTTTTAACATCAGGTGCTCCTGTTTCTAAGTGACACCCGACCGCTCCATCCAGCCGCACGAGAGGCTGTCGTGGCCCTTAGACTCCACTACCAACCCCCAGATCGGTCCCAGGTTTTAAGCTACAGATCCTGCACTCTTACTCCTGCAGCCTACAACCAGGGGTAGAAGCTCCTGGTACCAGTATATGGTGGGTCTCTCTGGGACTCTGCCATTCAGAGCTCCTCCGCTGAATTATCTCATCCCAGTGTCTCTCCACCTTGTAATGCTGTTCGGGTGTTGGCACCATCCTGGAGCTGCCTGCCGATAGCGCAGCCGTGCTGGGACTTGTCAAACCCCTTAGGGGTGGCTGAGGTACTGAAGAATTGCCAGGGATGCCTTGTTGCACCGAGGCTACCCTCCTTTGCCTATGTTAGACCTGATGATCCTCTCTTTGGCAGTCTTGACTGCTGCTTCGCCCTCCATTAGACTCAGGGTAATGGGCTGACGACAGTATGCATCGTGAACCTCATATTTTCTGAAGAATGATGTGGTCTCTTCACTAATGAGGTTTCCAGCCCCCATCTGTCGAGATTAGCCTGGTGCTCCCATCTTGTGGAGTACATGTCCTCAAGACTGATATAATTCCTGATGACGCAGTGCCATGTGGGAAGTGTGCCACCGCCAGCCGCACCGTGAGCCTGTCTACAGGCCATGCACATATGGCCTCCAACTGCAGCATGTCCACCACTGTCGACTGGAAATGGGTATTCTGGGGTAGGAGTACTAATGGTTCAGCAGGCTGTGATGGAGCATGTACATCACAAGAGTGCACATCCATCCCTGTGGCTCTGCAGGTCGCCCATCCTCACAAACTGATTGTCTAGCCTCATGGAGCATGGAGTCTACCCCCTGATGTCCTGCATGAAGGCCTGTAATGACTTGATGGCGAAGTTCCTCTAGGATGAGCAGACGTGGGCATCCTTGTTCGTAAGTGTAGACTATCTGGTCTTCTACCATAGATAACCTGTCCCTAACTGAGTAAAAGTGATGTAGGTACACCCTCCTGTGCCTGCGGGCGCCAGTCATTTATTGCAACTTCTAGCTGCCAGCAGCTGGTACACAGGGTCTTTAGAGGCTGCTTGACCCCTCTCCTCATCCAGTATGAGGTATCTGCTCAAGGGCGGTGGCCAAAGCAGCTTACAAGGGCAGCAGTCAGCATCCTCTTCAAGTTCAGAATCCTTGTCATCTGTTCGCAACGGAGAGCAGGAAGTTTTATAAGGTCAGCAGTACACCTTCTTCCTGGCAAGTATCTTAATGGAACCTGTATTGTAGGGTCTTCTCCTTGAGACGGAAGAGTCTTGGGTTTAGTATATCCTTCAGCTCTCTACCACCCAGGAGCTTGACCAGCGGGCAGTGATCAGTCAATCAATAAGTTGGGGCAGCCCAACAGGAGTAGCCTGGCCTTCTTGAGACACCATGTGACAGCTAAGGCTTCTCCCTCAACAGTAGCATACCCAGCTTCAGCCTGCGACAAATGGCGGCTCCCACATAAGGCAATACGCCACCCACCCTTGCAGCAAAATGGGGCATCAGCCGAGGCACAAGCACAGTACTGCTGCAGGATGACAAACCCAATCCCATCCCTGCTCCAATCTGTTAGGGCCGCTGTAGGTCGGGATTTGTCATAGTATACCAGCCCATCCTTGGCCAGCTTGCATATGGCCTCCTGTGCTTGGTGGAATCTCTCTTGTAGGTTGCTATCCCAGTACACATTCTTGCTTGTAGACTTCTTCAGGAGGTTCTAAAGGGTTCCATCAAGGGGCAGTGGCGCAGGAAGGTGCCAACTGGCTGACAAAGCCATACCATGACCTGGATGTCAGTGACAGAGGGGTTGTCTGGCATAGGGAATTCGCATGGCAGCTAGACTCTCCTCTGTGGGCCTGTAGGAATCCCATCCCAGCTGGAACTGACGGTTCACGCAGAAACTGAATTTCTGGCTTGAGGGTTATACCCTTTTAGCACACGTGTCCAAGAAATTATAGGTGTGCCAGAAGGCCCCTCGGACGCTGTTGTCATATTATGAAGAGTATCGTCCATACATTTAAAGCTTTTGGGGGATGTCCTTGATGGCGTCATCAAACCTCTTGGTGTCGGCATCTGAAGCTGAACATAAACTCTGCTGGGTGTTCTTCTGTACCGGTAACGCCCCCAGGGTGTGATAAAGGTTGTGAGTCTGCGGCTCTCTTCATCTAACTCCACCTGGTGGAAGCCCCAATGCGCATCTGCCACTGTCTTGAAGGAATGTAAAGGCACCCCAGAGATCATGTCGAAAGGAGCAGGGGTGTGATGCGTCTCTCTCCTGCAGGAGGCATTAAGGCGTTGAAAGTCCACAGTGCGGCGGGGCTGACCCTGACTTCTGGCAACAATGACCATCCTCTGACACCATTCTGTTGCTTCACCAGTGGGTACTCAATGATGCCTCTTCTTGATGTCCTGGTCCAACTGCTTCTTCATACTTCTGCTCCCAATGCTTTGGCACTGATGCTGGGTGATGCATAGGGGTTGCCCTGCAGTAGGTGAATATGGTGCGGCTTGCCCTCCATGACCGGGAGGGGCCTCTGTATTGAAAGTTGATGATGAAAATGGCAAGAGCCACTGCCCAATTTTGGGACGCTCCTCCACTGGTGGAAAGGGCATGGATGAGGTTTGGGCAGGGATGGCCCATCGCGTGGGGACTCATGCTCCAGTGCGAGGCCTGGCTGACACTGGTAGGTGGGAAAGGATCAGCACGAGGCCAAGGTCCTTACAAGCAGCCAATGAAAGGAAGCAAGACCTGCAGACTGATAAAATACACTTCTTGGACGGTTGTCCTGGCACCGCATCGAATGCTAAGAGGGCAGTCCCTATACACTCCAATCGAACATTAGCAACATCACGTAGGCCCCCGCGGCTGGTAGAAAGGGCAGGTCTTCAATGAGGTTTGACAGCAAAGTGGGCCTGCACACACACTTGGGCCCCCGTGGTTCACTACAGCCCGTACAGGCTTGTGACCATTAGGCCCAGGCCCATGCACTGATGAGGACACTATCACTTGTATAGTAGGTTACACACTGGGTTGTACTGATGTGCCCGCCTCCCAGTGTTACTGACGGCTATGTGCATCACTCACCATCTTCTTCGTTCCTACAGAACCGCTTCGCGGCCAATTTTGACAGCCATGACAAACACTATTTCTCGCCGGGCACAAGACTCTCTTGGCCCATGCTGCACTCCAGCAGTTCCCATACGTAGCATTGATGGAAACTGAGGACCTCTCACCACTCTTCACCGCTGCACACTCAGGGGCTGTATTGTCTCCACACGGTCGCACGGCTCTTGATGCCATGCGTCATGCTGGGCATGGAAGCATTTTATGGCAGCCTCATATGTCGCACACACCGCCTTAAGGCATCTACACTAAATGGGAATCACATGACCTATAGAGGTCTCTCTTTCAATATCTCATCCTTAGACCTACCATAAGCTTCCTAATAAGCATATATTCGGACAAATCGCTATGACAGCTAGACACTGGAAGCCACAATCCATGGCTTTTTGAGAGCACTTGCAAAATATTCACTAATCTACTCCTCACGTCCCGTATACACAAAAAACTCAGCTCAGTGCACGGCCTGGTTCAAGCACGAACCATGGCCCCTATAGCATCCAAAGCCCCTTCTGGAGACAAATTAGCCCACTGTGCATCACTATACCTGCATCCAGTGCACGTTGCAACCTGGGGGGCAGAAGCCTAATGTGTTGAACTGCATCCGCTGGTTGAAGCTTATATAGCCTGTCACCAGGTCATGGACTGCTCTGTCCCTGAAGGAGGCCGACGACATTTAAAGCACACCCTCTGCAGTGGTGGGGCTGTGGGCCCTGGGACTGCTCTGTAGACACAAGCCACTCGCCAACAGAGCTAAGCGGTCATTAAGGGCTGCAACGATTTCGCCGCAACCAGTATGCTGAAGAGCTGCGGATCTTGGCGCCACTCAACGGGGAGTATCAGGGCACCCCTGAGGATCGCCGCCTCCTGTCGCGGAAAGACGTCTCCCTGGTAGACATCCCTATCCTTTTACAACATCCTACCACCGCGCCCATGTTAGGAGGCAGAAGGAAACCAGTGGACACCCAGTGCTGTCACACGTCCAATCAGTACAGAGGCGTGACTGCAAGTAAGGTGCAGGCGCACGGGAAACATTGGCGCCAATTCCGCTCTCCTCCTGACAACATACATCACATACAATCAACCACCACAGGAAGGAAAAAAGGCTTTGTAAAGAATTAACTTAAATGGTTAAACTGAAGACTTAAATCAGAGGACTGCCATCATTGATTTGTTTTTATAGAAGCAATTAAGATAAAATCATTCTATCTGATATAGATTTGTAAAGACTTTATCACTATAAATACTGAAAATGTCAAACGATTCCGACAAAATTGACTTGATTTATGTCCAATATTTATCACTTACTGTCTTCAAGGAGAGGAATGGGTCAGGAAAGGTATAACACTAACCTGTCAAGCAATTGTGTCCAATTCCCAGGTGAGATCATATAAATCCTATATTCTTTGTATCGACAGCCAAAATCCAACTGTGGATTTATTCTGCTTTTATCTGATTATTGTCTGTTGGCAAGTCACGGACTAGAACAGCATTCTGGCACTTCAAGATCTCACCTGCCCTCCAAAATGTTGGCCTGTCGGACACTGGATAACAAATTGGTAACCTGTTTAATAAACTAATGTTAACTATGCATGGAAAATATGCCTTAATTATTTAGTGATTTATTCAGGAATTGATTCATCATCCTCCTCTACTATCTTAATTGTGCAAGAGTGATTGTGACTATAAAGTGTTTTCATTTTTGCTGTGGACATCGAATGCATAGCAGTGTAGCTAGTCCCTTATTTTGTTTTTCTCGCCTGAGTATGAGCGCTGTCCTGAATCTTCTGTCTGCATATTGGTAACAATTAAAAATAAGATGTAAGGGACGAGAATGCTGTTGGTGTGAAAAGGATGCCAACTGGTCCACCCTTCATTTTGGCTAATTTACCAAATTATTAATACAAGTTACTATCTATCCCTTGCAAGGGACCTAGTCCAGGAGTCCTGAAGAGTATGTAAATTGGATCTAGTCCAGGAGTTCTGAAGACTATGTACCAACTGTCCGGAGACTAAGCCTGAGAATACCTTGTATGATGTAATGAGTAATAAAGAAACGAACTGAGTACTCAGGGATTTTCTTCAATACTCATCGCATTTCACTAAAATGGAAATCAGCACTTCAATTGCCTCACAGTGGGAAGACATCACCTGGCCTCATCAGTAATAAGACCCACACACAAGTGAATATCATGTGGCCACAGCAGGTAGGACAGGCCTACCCCTAATTCCCAGGCAAAGAACGTCAGTAGTCTTATACCCACCGTGTCCATGACACAGTACCATTCTCCGACCCCGTCTCCAAGCAAGAAAACTGACAACAGTGCATCTGTATAGTATTATTACTATCGTGTCTTAACGTCCTGGTGGGGGAAAAATTCTCCCATGACATTTGGTGGCATGTGTTGATCTGTGAACCAGTGCTATTGATCCATACCCACTGTGCTCATATTTTGTGTAGGTCACTTATATCGTTTTGTCATATTGTATTTACTTTTGTGCCAATTTTGTTGATTTTTATCTGATTACAAGGTCATGACTCTGTTTTACATGCATATTCATTATTTATATAGTGGCGGATTGTATTGCATTGTCTCAATGTAGTTTATGCATTTTATTATTTGCTGTATATAAGTGTTTGAAATATTGTAACGATGGCAACTGGTAATGATGAATCATATATTGATCTAATTCAATTAGGAGCAAGAAACACAAGCCAAATAAGCATTACAGATAGTTAAGAACTTCCACCAATCCTACCAGGACGTTTGGTCTCAAGTGGGAGATCTAACAAATCAAATCAAAGACTTGGACCAGAAGTTGGTTGACATACAGGGGACAATACAACACTTAACATCAAACATAATAACACTCAAGCAATCCATAATGTCTACACCATGTCTCACATCCCAAGTGATCCTGGCTCTCATGTGATCACCTCAGAACCATACAGGAACCTCAAAGCAATACAGACCCCCAATACCACCCTCGGGACAAATACCAACACCCACCTACAAAACATAACTACTACTGCAAGTACAGCCCTAATACCCATAAATGTCTCATCAACACCACCTAACCCTGCAGTGGTAATAATACAACCTCCTACACAACCATCCACACCTGATCCATCATCATGTAACCTTGTCAAAACCTCGCAAGGTCAACAGACTCTGTTATACCCAACCTTTCCTTGGACCACAGGCCTACTTATCCCTTTAATAATACCAATCCATACTTTATTCAATACTCCAGCAATTCCTCAGAATGTACCATGTTAAAGCCGAAAGATGTAGCCCTTCTCCAAACTTTCTGGAACTCAAGGGAGTTCTTGCTGACAACAGACTTAATACTTTTTTTAGACAAGTACAGTCATGCACTAGCTCAGATGACAGGAGAATAGGAAGTGGTACTGGTCTGGCTGTCCGGATATAGCTAATGCCTTAACAGCAGCATTATAAAACAGGGTAATAATGTATCTTGGGATGAGATTAAGAAACTTATGAAGAAGAAGCATTGGCTCAGCTTACTTGTTACAGGCATGGCAAGAGATTAATGCCATGACTTACTGTTTTGATGAACTCTCCCAGTCTCTTTATTAATAAATTACAAATGTAAAATCTCAGCTTAACTTTGAAATTCTCAATGATCCAATTCCAACATCAGATAAATTCCTTAAGACACAAGGTTTATAAGGATTGAATTCACAGCCTGCCAAACTAATTGATTTCTTAGCAGACCATATTCCGCTGGAAAATTTCATGACATTGGCTGAAGAAGAATAATATAGGCTCAAGGAACAAATAGTAGTAATGGGAATAGAGTCTTGCCAATTTCAGGCACTGAATCTTCAGTCATCAACCCCAGTAACAGGTGTTCAACAGGGGAAATACAAAAGAAGTGGAGCTAGATAATTTAAGAAAGTTGGTTTGAAGAGTTAAATAAAACCTGGAGAAAGTAAATATGAAGAAACAAAAGAGTAATAGTAAATATTGTGCCTTTGCAGAGTGACTGACTATAATCTGTCTGATTGTCCTCTTGATCCTCCCAAGGAATTTGTTTCGATTGTTTCCAACAAAATAGTACGCAGAGGTCATGTAGGATGTCCAGGAAAAGTAGGTACAAGCTGATCTAGGGAGTCTGGCACGAGCCCTAGTAACAGTCTGGTGGTTAATGATAACATGATTGAAGCTTTAGTTGATACAGGTAGCTGTGCCAGTATAGTTAAGAAACTTTTGTGAAAGCTTAGTTTGAAGCCTGCCATGAGAAATTTACCAAGGTTAAAGGGAGTCACCCAGGCAGTTGTACCAGTACTAGGATCTGTTTATTTAGATGTTCATAGTGGCACTAGAGTTGTTACTCACTTATTTTTTATTGTGCCAGACAACTTGTTAGATACAGAAATTCTATTGGGCGCAGAATTGCTTGGGGTTGCCCCTTGCCTAACATGGATCGTATAAAGGGTATAGTAATTTGGGATAATATTACATATATCATCATGTGCGGCTTCTAAACTGAGACTCTCCACAAGGAGAATTAGGAATTTCAAACTATCTAGCCATTAAGCTCTTGGAGTAGATGAGATAAAATTAAAGAAAATATTATCCTACCTCCTCTGCTGCAGGTATTTATGCTGTGTCTGTAAATGAAAATAAAAGATACAATACTCGAATATACCTCAGAATTAAAGGCCAACTGGTGGTACGAAGGCTTCATTATGTCCCTGAACTCCTTGTACCTCCGCTCTACCACTCCATCAGAAAAACTTGGTGATTTTCCTTGACCAGATTCTTTAATTGGGCCTGCTGTTCATCATCTAAATGGTGACTAATCTTGTTGTGCAATCAAATTTTCCTAGCTTTTTCTCTAGTGCAACTCCTTGTTCTGGTACAACACGCATGCTTTCTCAGGATCAGCTCATTCCTAATTTTAATCTTTCTGACATGTGAGCTACTGGAATGATGTCCTTTCTGTCAGTCTTATTGTAGGTAATTATTTAGTAAATTTTAGTTGTCTTGATTTATATTCTTTACCATATTTATGAGAGGATATACTCTGGCAACAGTACAAAGGGTGCAGTCAAGCTGGAAAATAGAAGGAGGTTAAGGAATGGAAATTAAGTAGCTCAGCTGGATAATTTGAACTAACACTGATCTGCACTGTCTCCATTCTCCCAAAAGAGGCTGAGTCTGGCCCCACCAGTGCATGGAGGACAGGATTCTTACTTACTGGCAGGACGACCTTGTAGCTTCGAGGAGAACTCTGTGACCCTGGAGTTGAGCGACCTCGAGTAAGGTTTAGCCTGGAGCGAAACAGATGTCTGTTAAGAGGAGATACCACCTGGTCGAAGGAGCCGGAGCAGGCCTCGGTTTGTTGGAAGACACTGACAGGATGTGTGATGACGCCCTCTTGTCCATGGCTGAAAGGACGCCTTCCACTACTGCTTCTGGGAAAAGGCCCTCCTTGTCAAACGCCGTCTTCTGCGAAGAAGTCACAGACTTAGATAAGAAAGAGCACCAAGTCTCCCTCTTCTTCAGAGTGGCCATGGCGAAGAGGGAGGAAAGTTCGCCTGCCGCATCATGGATAGCAATGTCGGTGCAGGAAAGGAATCCTGTGATTCTCTCCAAGACGTCTTCTGCGACATTAGCCTGCTCCACCTGCTTAAAAATAGCTCCCACTGACCAATCGAGAAAGTTGACAACTGAGGTTTGTAGAGGTTTTCGGTAGAAAAAATGTCTCACATCCAGGGCAGAAAAGAAGGGGTCTTGGCCGCCAAAGGATGCGCCTTAGCGGTCCACAAGGAGCCAAAGTCCCTTGTGCTGAAATTGCAGAGCCCAGTGAAGAAGTTCCTGTGCTGTAATAATTTTGCCTCCTTTTCGACAGCTTTGAAGGAGGGTACGCAAACGACGATTTACCCGAGGATCTCATAGCTTCCAACCAAGCCTCTACTTCTTTTAATGCTTTCTTGAGGCGTGGAGGACTCTGCAGACCACCTTTTCTAGTTTCCTTCCAGCAGAATAGACTCCTGGTGAAGGCAAGGATGAAGCCAGCGAGCCACGCTTCCTGTGTAGGAGGGGGAGGAAGGGGCCTGGGCCCTGAGGCCGACTCTCTCTGGAGAGGGCTAGCATCTGGCTGGCCCTAGGTGACCTGGGAGGGAGCAGTAGAAATGTAACTTCTTGATCGAACCCCACCTGAGTAACAGGTACAGGCTAATTGTCCTTTTCTTAAAGAGCCGAGTAACTCTAGAGTAGGAATTATCCGAAGATTGCCTCTTTACGGGTCGAGAGGCATGATCCCACTTGCAATGACGAGGAGGGGGAGGATCTGAAGAGCTGGAAGATGAAGAGACTGAAGATGAACTGCTGCTACTCTCCTGAGGAACTTAAACTTAGGTAGTGCTGTTTCATGATGACCGCCTTGACGAAGATCCTGGAGACACTATCCTGTGATGTCGGCGACGGCAGAAGATCGGGACGAGCGATGAAGATCGACGCGCCGATGGAGAAACACTTTGCGGCGCCATCAAGCTTTCTTCGACGCTTCTCGCAGACGAGCCGTTTACTACTTGCCACCCACCAGGATAAGGGCTTTCCTGTGCCTTTAGAGGACGAGCCTGCTCGCGGCAAGAATTTCTGATCTTTCGCCAGCTACCGACCGTCTTCAGCCTCAGAAGGCGAAGCAGCGATAGCGCTGCCTGCTCAAAACAGTCAGAAAATGAGCAGACTACCTGAAACACGATCACGAACAACAACATTGTTATCAATAACAATTGACGCTATCACCACGCTAACGCTCGACTATGGCGCCAATCGACTAAACTTAAGACTGACTCCATGAAACCGCTCATTTGCGCCTGATTTGATTTCTAAAAAGCACGAATTTGATTTATCAGCCTCGAGGCTGGGCTTGGCTTTAGGGAAAACATACTGGGAAGTTGGTGAAGAAGAGGGGAATATGGGGAAAGCAGCGGTAGAGGAGGGGCAGGGGAGAGGAGGGAGGAACACCCGCTAAAGTAGATGACGCCGATGCCACCAGCGAAGAAGATAGCCTAGCTTCCTTACGCTTAAAAGCTTCCTGTCCCTATCCCAACCAGCTTTACCTGATGGGAACTGCACGCTGCCAAAACTCCTGACTCCATTCCATACACTCACTACATGTGTTCTCTGGGAACACCCTGACCCTCTACATGCCGTAGACACAAAGAATGGCGGTCACTTTGAGTTTGACCAGTTTGAAGAGCATAAATTTCCTGCGCAAACTCTGGATCCAGAGAAACTGGAACTGACATAGCTACCAATTCACAAAAGCTACGCTAGCTAGGGGATTAATAAACAGGATATTGAGTAATTTCTACCAAGGAGATATGCCAGAAAGAAACACAAACGAGGTTCTGCAGGAAACCAAACAGTTTGAGACAGACGGACGCTACGAGATGCCTACACACTACCAGATTGAAACTGACCTGGGACAGTGGGTAGGTCGCTTTCTGACACCACCCCACCGGCATCCAGGGGTCGGGTCTCCGCCACTGATATCAGCGTTCCAAACAAAGTTTGAAATTTTATATCTCGGACGTGTCGAATTTTAAGAGATAAAAGCTTTTACAGTGTTTTGGTAAGTCATTATAATGAAACAGACAATTTTCAAAGAATGTGCTTGGACTATCGAAAAGTCAATACCCACCTTCAAACTGACATCCATTCTTTGCCTAGGGTTAGAAGAGCAGCTGAGCCAGCATCAGGGAATCAATTTTATGCTTCATTGGACATAAAAGACGTCATTATCAGGTAGAATTAGATGAAGATAGGAGATCTGATAACGCTTAGTGATGGAGTCTCCCTTATATAGGTTTAAGAGGTTACCGCTTGGTTTGGAGTTGCAGCCCAGCCATATTTCAAGGGTAATAGGTAATATCTTGGTTCCATTACTAAAAAAGGGATATAAAGAATCATCATTTAGATGATATTGTAGTATGGGCACCCAGCTTGGAAGAATTAATTGAGAGATTAGAAGAGCTGTTCAAAATTATTTAGTGAAAAGGTGTGAAATTAAACATCAAGAAGTGTCATTTGCTAAGAAGGATAAAATTTCTGGCCATATAATATCCAGAGAAGGATGCAAGCCTTGTCCTGACAAATATAAGTACCATCAGAGATATGAGATATGAAAGCCCTACTAATGTCAAAGATAAAACTAAAGACTTTAGAATGTGTGGATTTTGATCGCATACACAAAATTTTGCTAAAATTGCTGTCCCCAACCAATCTCTTAAGGAATGAAAGAGCCATTTTGTACGGACACCAGAGTGTCAGCCTAGTTTTGAGCAGTTGAAACAGTCTCTTATGACAACCTTTGCTCATAAAAGCAGACATGACAAGATTCTTTCAGCATATTCACATGCTAGTCTGGATCATGTAGGTGCAGTGCTGATGCAGGAGAGTGATGGCTTTTGAAACCTGCTGGATACTTTTCAAAGAAATTGAAGTCTGTAGATAGAGATATTATACTACTGATAGGAAGCCTTGGCTATTGTGTTAGCATGTAGGGGGTTTCCATCATTTCTCGGGGTACCATACATAATCCACACACCATCAACCTCTTGGCGTCAGTATTCAAAAGGAGTGACAAAGTCACCTAGGATGTTAGATGATTATTGAAATGCAGGATTATCGCTTCCAAAGTTGTGTATAGGCCAGAAAGCACAATGAGGTAGCTGATCAGTTAAGTAGGCCATTAGGGCAATCTTTCACAATAATCAAGACAATTACAGTTGAGGTTGTAGTTAAATACATATTAAGCAGGTAGGTGAAACAAGATGGGGGTGACTGATTGCATACTTAGAAGGAGGAAACTGCCTAGAATAGTTTCAGAGCGTTCATCCATCAGTTTATGCTGTATGAAGGCTTGTTATATCTGAGTGCAAGGATATACACAATAGTATCTAGTTAAGATCGGTTCTGCAGGAGCTTAGGTGTTGCTGGAAGTTTGGTCATGAGTCTGTTGCTAGTCATTTAGGGAGAAGGAAAACTATTGATGCCTCTGGAGACTTACTTCCTATTGACCTTCACTTAGATCTGATGTGGTTAAGTTTGTTAAAGAATGCATTACATGTCAGGTTCATAAAGATAGCTCATCCATACAGAAATTCCAAGAACTCCACCAGTACATAAACCCTTGGAGCGATTGCATTGATTTGACAGATATGATGTCTGGTGCAAACGGGTACTGTTACATGTTCTTACAGTGATTGATCATTATTCACGCTAGAAGTTTTACCCACTGAGGAATAAGACTACAGAAGTACTAGTAAGAATTTCAGAAATATTTGGTAAATGATTTGGAATTCCAGGGTGTAATTCTTGACAATGGTGCTGAATCTACATCAGAGCAAGTTTAGAGATCTTTGCCAAAAGCACAACATAAACACTGGTCATCACACCATACCATCCTGAAGGTACAGCATATCAGAAAGAATGGCAGGGACTATGAAAGACTTGTTGAATGTCATGTGTCAGGTCATCCTTATCAGTGGCCAACCTATTTAGGCAGACCCAACGGTCCCACTCATGCTGTCCACGCAAACAACAGGTGAACAGCTCACATTATGTTCCTTTAGCAGGAGACCTGCTACACAACACACAACTACTGCCATCAATTGATGGATGAAGGAGTGATTCGATATCGCCAAAGTTCAAGTGAGATAATCAAACAGACTCAAATATCTGGTACTTAGTCGAAAATTAAATGCCATGGCCTGACCCTATAGAGGATAGAAGTTAGCGAGATGGATCCACTTATGTGTTGAAAATTTGTTTGACGACAATCGCAGAACAAGCTGCTAATAAACTAAAGCCATTCCACGGTGATGAAGAATGGTTAGTTAATATGAGAGCACTGAAAATGTGCCTGATATAGTAAACTCGAAGGAGTTCGTACAAGAGGTACAAGTATCAGCCTCCTCATGTCTCATTGAAGATATATCTAGTGGTGATGTACATGATTCCTTGCTGGGAGGGGAGAGACTTTGTTTCTTCCCTCAGTGCAGCAGAGACCGTGATTTTCTTAATATTGGTAATGATGTACACTGCAATTTTGTACGTTTTTGTTCTCTTTACTTAGTTTAAGGTTGATGAGATATTTTTTCTGTTCACAGTAATGGCTGTGTAATGTGAAACTTTATAGTTTTGAGGTTGTGAACAAAGAAATAATGTAAAACATTTAGTACAAGTTTTCACATAGTGCCCTGTTGGGAAATGCAATTGTATCTTTATGTCTTCTAATATATAGAAATTGTCAGAGTTTTGCTCTTGTAGTACTGGTTTGGTACATCTTAGAGGATAGAGTACACCACTTTCCAAACCCCTTTGAGATTCAAGTTAGAGTCGTTTAGCCAAGAGCCCTGGTGAGTCTGATAATCATTAGACGTCAAATAGGGAGTAAATTCTGCAGTGTCCTCATATGTGGAGAACTCTCTTTTGTTGCAGAGTGATGTGACATCCTGTGTAAGTGAGTCAATCCAACCTAGTATTAGGCTAGACAAGCTATTAGGAAAGCTGTATTGAATGCACACCTATAGGTAGTGTCCCCATTTAGTACTCAAGTATATCCTTGTTTCACATGTTGCTAAGTAGAGCTCCCTTATTCTCAGAAGTTGATCATGCTTGTTTTACTGTACAAGACTCATTTTCTCCACACTCGCAGACCCATCTAAGAGCGTTTTGGTTCCATTAGCAAAAGTTGTCTTTGATATTAGAGTGGATATGAATCAATTCCTCCCCGAGGGAAAAGCTTTGTAATGGGAAAAATATGCCTTTAATTATTTAGTGATTTATTTAGGAATTGATTCATCATCCTCCTCTAATATCTTTACATTACAGTGAGAGTGATTGTGACTATAAAGTGTTTTCATTTTTGCTGTGGACATCGAATGCCTAGCAGTGTAGCCAGTCCTTATTTTGTTTTTCTCTTTCGCCTGAGTATGGGAGCGCTGTCCTGAATCTTCGTCTTCCGTATAATATTGGTAACACTAAAAATAAGATGTAAGGGATGAGAACGCTGTTGGTGAAAAGATGCCAACTGGTCCACCCTTCATTTTGGCTAATTTTACAAATTATTAATACAAGCACATTCATCCCTGGTAAGGACCTAGTCCAGAGTCCTGAAGAGTATAAATTGGATCTAAATCCAGAGTCTCTGAAGACTATGTAAATTAACCAAGTCTGGGAGACTAAGCCTGGGAGAAATTTGGCATGATGTAATGAGTAAAAGAAACGAACTGAGTACTTGGTGGATCTTCTTCAATACCATCAGACCTACCACTCAAAATGGAAATCAGCACTCCAACTGCCCCAGTGGGAAGACATCACCTGGTCTCATCAGCACAAGACCCATACACACAAGGAATATTTAATAGCAGGTGGTGGGACAGGCTCACCCTAATTCCCAGGCAGTGTAAACGTCAGTAGTCTCACTCCACTCAGCACAAAATATTAGTTTTATATTTTCTTTTACTAACCTTTAATTTTAAAATTGTTCTATAAAAATAATATAAGCAATATAGTTCCCCATTTTTCTGATAGTGTTCTGTTAACTTCATTAAAGGCCATTATTACCTTACAGTAGTTGTAATGCCTTTTAGCTCCCGAACCAGCTTTAGTTTAACGAAGTACTGCTGAAGAACTGCCCTTTACAGTATAGTGTTGGGATCTCAGAGAGGTGAAAGTTTTCTTTTCTTGGAGAGCTACGTAATCTGCCAGTGGCAGCACCAGAAGTACACACACTGTAATCGCTTTTTGAAGATATCAGCCCTTTCGAAAGCAGGACGGATTTCATTGCACACTGATTATTTATATTTTGGCAACATTTTAGGATGATTTACCGAGAGTAACAGTTCATGGGACCCACATCAGGACTGAGACTTTACTGCATAACATCGCAGACTGATAGCTTGCTGTGGATATAAGATATAGCCCATTTGATGGTTTAGTTTTATATTCTCAAATCCATCTGTAAACTATAATTAATTTTAAATCCTGCTAATATTATTTTTTAGAAATTGACTACTTTATTTCTTTGGTTACAGTTTGCCATGTTTAATAGCTAAATTATCATGTATTGCTGGAGGATAGTTATCGCTGACTGGTGAGATCTGTAATTGAGTGTTTTATGCTGAAGTTTGGAATTTAGACTTTTATAATTTAAGTGTAATATTTTGATGTTTTCACAAGTTTGGTTTGCTGTTTTTGTGCGCTTTCCGCTTCTATGTGCAGGTGACGTGCCGGAATGGTCCGCTTCTGGGTGCACTTCTTATAATATCTTAACTTGGAAGTGATTGATGTCTCCCTTTATTGTTTTCTGCTCCAACACCAAGACGAAGTGTACATTGGGGAGCTTATTTGTTGAGGTGTGTTGAAGATATTGTAAAATATAGGTTATTCTTTTTATACCTTTGCATATATTTTACCTTTAGTCTTCAGAAATATAGTATATAAAATTCTATGTGATGGCTTCTAACAGGGACTTACTCGAATTTAAGCTGCTTATTTTGTTACCTTGGTGTTGGGTCCCTCCACTTGGGCGTGTTTACATTTTTTGTTCGAACATTAGAAATTTTGTTTTGTAATAATGGAAACAGCGAGGTTTTGCGGTGCATTTTATATTTGGCGTATTATTCTTAATTTTAAAATTTTTATAGCATTTTGGTGATTTAATTACCTTATTTTGTTGCATTTTTTGTACATGGGTTATTTAAACCTTTTTGCCTTTCTAGTGTGCATTTCTTAGTATACTGTGTTGGTGTGTATTTAGAATTTTTCTTGTATTTTAAGGTATAGTGATTATTACTTGCCAGTGCATTTTATTAGCAGTTTATAATGTCGGACTTAAAGTTATTGATTGCATCATGAAACCATCAGAGCCCGTGGTAACTCTTGCTCATAACAAATGTAGTATCGGATGGAAACGCTAACAGCTCTCAGCAAGCAGTAGAAAGATGAGCTTAGACGAAATACAAGATTGAGCTTCTAAATTAGATAATGATATTCAGATTCGTAAATTTGTTGACCCTCAAGAGTTTGAGGATGGATCTTAGCACAGGTTGAGACGTGTGGAGAGGATTACATGTGTAAGGTACAACAATGTTTAGTGATGTGTTAGAATGTTTGGTTACCCAATAATTCTACTCCATCAGGTAACATTAGGTAGATGAGGCACGTAGTCTTTTGAAACAGCCAGTAGCGCCATTACCTAAATATTCTAGCACTGAGGGAGAAGATTTTTTAAAATTTATAAGAGAGTTTGAGCTTACTACTGCTTCATACAGTTACCCTGATAGGGATTTGTTATTGTTATTGTTACAGCAGGTTTCTGGTAATGCTAAGACACTTCTAAACTCTCTCGAAGTAGATAAGCAGACATACAAGGATGCGAAAGAATTATTAAGTGCTGTCTTTTGTTTCTCCTGAGAATCTTAAATTTGAAACTATCAGGAAGCTGACTGAGCTTAAGTTAGGTTATAAAGGATTGATCCATTTGAATTCATTTCAAAACTAAAATGATTCAGGAATCGTTTAAGTTTTATCTTCGAGTGTAGATGAGGTACTACAGTATTTTGTATGGGAATGGTTTAAACTGCAGTTTTTAAAACTCATTTAGTTCATGTCACTGGTAAGTAATAAGCTCCTCCATTAAGGAAATTGTGGATAATTTTTTCACTGCAAATGAGCGTTATGTGCAGCATAAAACTACATAAAGTGAATAAGTTTAGAAGCCCTCAAAGGGGGAAAGAAACAAATAGTTCTAGTTTTGCTGCTGCAGTCAATACAAAGTCTTGTAATATTTTTGAGAATTGCCCTTTGTGTTCGGATGCTGATAGACATTCTATTTCTCACTGTACAAGATATAAAACTCCTGCAAAGATTGATAAAATCGGTAAACTGAATGGATGTACAAGATGCTAGGGATTAAACCACAAAGCAAACTCTCGTAATGATTGAGAATAACTATTGAAAATATTGCAGGTTTCACTTAAACTATTCTCTAACATCATATTACTTAACTAGTTGTTAGATATAAAGAGGCAGATGAGTAAAATGAGTGTAGTAATAGTTTATGTTTAGTAGTTTTGATTATATTCTAGTTTTGCTATTTTAATCGTTTGATAACTACAATTAAGATTTAAATATAAAACAAATATTGTAAGAAGGTTGCAGGCATCCTTGCGAGTTTAAAGTCCTTCCAAATGAATGTAAAATTAACTATTAAAGGATTCAATGTCTAGTTATATCAAAGTAAACTTGTAGAAGTCCCTCTCCAACTCGGTGAGCATTTGTTTAAAATCCCTGCTTTGGTGGTTCCTAATATTAACGTACATTTGAAGTTGCCTAACCTTGGTAAAATTGTACAAAATTTGAGGATATGGCTATGTTTTAGTAGATTCATTTTTAAGTAAAGAGAGTCGAGATTGGAAATATTTGAATTTATTTTAGGATCCGATGGTTAGATGTATTGTGAGGATGTGGCAGCCAAAATAGCTCTTGTATATTTGTTCTCCTGCATGCATTTGGTTGGTAATTTAGACAGTCGTTAAATGATATATCAGCCTCTGCCAACCTGTGCATCTTCAGACAGTGATATGGGTATTGCCTCAGCACCCCCTGCATCCTATAATTTTGTATCGAGTAATATTGCAGAAAGTCATACTTTTTAATTTCTAGTTTAGTTGAACCTCTTGATAACCTAGATTTGGAAACTAGATTTTCATCGGTTTCAATGCTAATCTAATTTTTGTTTAGATATAGCGTAAACTTATTGGGTCCAAACTTAAGTAAGCTAGTAATGGAATTTTAGAAGAAGAATGTGAAAATACATTTACTATGATAATCAGGTTTATAATGAGGAAAGCACTGAGGTTCATGATACCCTCATTAATTATTCATTGAATATCTCCCAAGATTTAGACGGCAGGATTGTTGTTCCTCTTTTATGGAACAAAAGGGTTTCACATTGCCTATCAAAAAACCAGAGATTGTCTAGGCAGATACTTCACTCTAATTTTGCAAAGCTTAAGAAGAATGGTCACCTTCAGCTTGGCGGATCAAACAATTAAGACAGGTTAGGGATGGTATAATAGCTACAGATGATGTTCAGAAATATTTAAGAACATCCTGATAATTTTTTACCATATGGGTATTTTGCTTCATAGGGAGACCAATGTAAGTGTCGTATTGTATTTCTTAGTAATTTATGGGAGAAAGATGTGAGAAAAAGTTGAGTGTATCTCATAATCAAGCTATGTTTCCAGGACCCACCTCAATCAGAAACTTCTTCTGCTTTTGCATCTCCGATTTGACCTTATTTATTATTATTATATGATTTGAAGAAGGCATTTTAACCAGCTGCTCTTGAGTGATGTGACCAAAGCAAGTTATTGTTTTATTGGTACAAGAACGCTGATAAACGTGATTATTCTCTTTGTTATGCACTGAAATGTTCGTCTTAGTTTTGGACTCAGATGCAGCCCTTTCTGTTAATGATTCTAATTTTTATCATATTTTGGTAATTATGTCAAAGAATGACCCTCCCATGTTGCAGGGTTTGAAGCATCTTGTGTATGGGCTTCTTATATATGGATAATGAGCAACATTACTGATTCCATTGATGAACTCCAGCATTTTATATGGATAATTTACTACATATTTTTTCTCCCCTACAAATTTGAAATCCAACAGCTTTATACTAACCTTGTGGACTTGCAAAGTCAAATTAATCGTAAAGTATGGAACATTTCTAGTGAAGAAGTAAAACTTTTAGGATTAAGTGATCTAACGGATACAATTTACACAAACTTATTCGTATTTAAATGTTGAAGCAAACACTAAACGCTCCATTTGTGCCATTAAGCTTAGTTAGATATTTAACTTTAATATGCCAATTTTGAATCGCAGCCGTCTTTTATGCATAAACTTTAAAGGAGTAGGTCATAAGGCTGATACTAGTTTGTCAACAGATTTTGCAATATGAGTGGAGGAGCATTTGTAAGCAGGCAAATTCTTGCAACAACTATTCAGATCCCTAGATTTGTTGGATCTAGAAAATGTAAATATGAATTCAATTGCATTCACTGATGCTGGTCATCACTTTGATATTGTTGTTAGATATGTATGAAACTGGCAAATTAAGTTTGGTAAATCAAGTAAAACCGAATGGTTAATTTGCAGTTGAAGAATAAATCTATACCTTTCTTTGGAATTAAATGCCATAACTTTGGGTGTTGAAACTTTGATGGAAATTTACTGAGATTTGTCTGTCCTTCTTGTATTAAACCCATGGCTATAGTTAATCTTAGTCTTTGTGTTAGATTCACTATGTTGCATTCATTGCTTACACTTGGCTGTGGCTAAATTAGACAAACTGCAAAAATTTATCCACCTTTTGTTGTCAATAGATTACAGTCTATCTTAGAAGTTAGTGAGTACTTGCCTGTTACATTTAAGTTTATTCCAGGTATTGATAATCCTGCAGATTGTGTCACAAGGTGTTTATCGATAAGCAACTTTTGAAATTAATTTTTTGTAGGCCCAAATCTTGATTTACTTGGTATGAAATTGGGCAGATCTTAGCGGTTATTGTTCCAACCATTAGTTGAGCATAGCAGTAATAATAAGAAGAACTACTAAACCTAGTCTAGTTTCTCCCTTTCTTTCTTGACTTAGCTTTGTCAGCTAATTTAGAAATTTCTGATTTTGTTGAATCCATGTAACTTTTCTAGTCAAAAACTGCTCCTTGCAACGAGAGTTCTTTATTATTTCTAACCAGGAAAATTAAAGCTGGGCATATTCATTAATAAAAACCTAATTTTATTGGTAGAGGCCAGCATACAAATTATTAGAGAGGATCAAAGAAGACATTTTTCTGATGTTATTCGTATTTCAAGTTGAGGTAAACTTAGATGATATTCCAACATGGTATCACAAGTTCAATGTTTTTATGGATCAACAAGGGGTCCTGAGTTATGAGTAGTTTAAAATGCAACGAACCTTCCAATCATGATTTCCTATTTTGTTGTCAAAGAATAGTGCCCTTTAACAAACATCATAGTTAATAAAGATATTCATATTCAGCTTGCTCATTCTGGTTGTTATGCAGTCCTTTCTGAACTTAGAAAAATTTTTACATTCCATGCCATTTTTCTGCTTCAAAGAAGTGTTTAAAACAATGTGTTCATTGCAACTGACTAGAATGCTATAAACTATTAAGTTAAATCAAAGTCAATATCGTGGAATTACGTTAACCTCCTACACTCCTTTGCTAATACTTATTGATCACCCTATCCATTTTGTTGGCGAAAATCAGCAAAGGAGAAAGTATGGGCTTCTTTGTGCTACCTGTACATGGTCACGAGCTATCAACCTTAAAATTTGCCGCGATCTTTCTATGAAAGAATTTTGCGCGCATTTCAGATGGAAATGTTTTGAATCTGAGTAAATACAATTATGTATAAGTGATTTAGGTTCTCACTTCATTGCTGGATTTAATTTATAACTGATTTTTCATAAGATCCAGAAGTTCAAGCTTATTTTGAAAACAATAATGTAAACCTCTATCTTTTCAGCAATACTTTTTAAAGGTTGTAAAAGGAGTTAGGGTCATTGCTGAGGTATGGGCCAAATTGGTTAAGAGGACTTCTTTTGGATCTATTAAGAATAATGTTTTATTTATATTTTGATTTTGAATTTTCGTTGCTAATATCATTCATTTAGCTAATAGGAGACCCATTGCGCTTAAGGAATCTTTAAGAGATATTTCTGACTAACTGCCTGAACCCATAACTCCTGAGCATCTTATTAGGAGCAGGATTAATCCCTCCTTAAATTTAATTCTGATTTGCATTGCATACCAATTCGAGGATCCTGACTATGTACTGAAATCTTCCCACTTCTATACAGGATCAGTATGCTAAATTAAGGAAAATCTGTTCAGAGTTATTTGGAAATTCTATCATGGTGAGTTTTAGGAACGCTAATTTCTCAGGCAGTTGATAGAAAGGGTCGTTATTCCAGTCACTAACACTGACTTGCAAGTGAATGATATTGTTTCATAAGGAAGTGCATAATAAACCTAATGATTTACCTTCTGGCTGGCTATGGTAAAGCAACAACTAAAATGATAACGTGAAGTAACTGGAGCCAGAGTATTGAAGGGTAAATCAAGGAGGTTGTAAAAGACATGCCCCTACTCTTATTCCTGACGAAGGTTGACCCTGAGTTCTCTGATAGGTTAGTTGACATAAAACAGGATGTTAACAATATTAGACCTCGATCAAAAAGAAAGGCTGCTTTAATGAGTAAAAGAAAAACCCAGAATTTGTTTATGAATGATCTAGTTTAGTGGCTCGTGGTTTCCTGCCTCTAAATATTTCTTTTGTTAATTTTTTTTAATTCTTCAAAAATTAGTTTCTTTTACGCAATTTATAATTTCTTTCTGTTAAAAATTCTGCATCCTCTTGATGGAGTGTATAAAATATTAGTACATGTATTTCTTTTACTACTTTTAATTTTAAATTGTTCTATAAAATAATATAAGCAATATAAATTTCATTTTTTCTAGATAGTGGTTTCTAGCACTTCATTAAAGGCCATTATTACCTTACAGTAGCTGTAATGCCTTTAGCTCCCGAACCAGCGCTAGTTTAACTAGTTACTGCAAGAATTGCCCTTTACAGAAGCAGTGTTGGGATCTTCGAGAGGTGAAAGTTTCTTTTCTTGAGAGCTACGTAATTCAAGTGCACTAAAGTACACTGTAATCGCTTTTGGAAGATATCAGCCCTCTGAGCAGGATTTGATTTTTACGCCTGAGATTATTTATATATTTTGGCAACATTTTAGGATGATTTAATGAGAGTAAGAGTTCATGGACCCACATCAGACGGAGACTTCACTGCATAACATCGCAGACGGACAGCTTGCCGTGTGGATATGGGATACAGGTTAGCTAATTGTAAGGTTGGTCTGCCTTATTTATTGGTTTGTGTTTTATATTCCTCAACTATCTGAGAAACCATAATTAATTTTTTAAATCCTGCTAATATTATTTTAGAAACGTTGGATTACCTATTTCTTTGGTTACAGTTTTTGCCATGTTTGACAGCGAATTATCATGGCTGCCGAGGATAGTTATTTTTGACTTGGTAGATTCGTGAATTGAGTTGTTTTATGTTGAAGTTTGAATCCTTTGCATTCTTTGCATTTATGTGTAATATTTTTGATGCTTTTCACAAGTTTGGTTTGCTGTTTTTATAGTGCTTTCTGTTCTATGCAGGTGACGTGGAATGGTCCGTTTCTGGGCATTTATAATATCTTTAACTTGGAAGTGCGCGACGGATGTCTCCTTTATTGTTTTCGCTTCCAACACCACACGGCGTACATTGGGGAGCTTATTTGTTGAGGTGCTGCCATGTATTATAAAATATAGGTTATTCTTTTTATACCTTTTGCATATATTTTACTCCTTCTTTAGTCTTCAGAAATAAGATAGTATATAAAATTTATGTACTCAATCGTGTCAACTATATTACAGTACCATTCTCCGACCCCCTGTCTCCAGGCAAGAAGACTGGACAATGAGCATCTGTATAGAGTATTATTATCATCAGATCTTAATGTCTTGGTGGGGGAAAATTCTCCTGTGACAACTACCTCCCAGCTTATCATTAAGAACCTGCAACATGGTGTCAGGAGTGGTTCTTATTCACATATAAGCTGGATTAAGGAAGGCGTGAGGGTAAGTGATCACTTACAAGTTAATGGGACCAGTTTGTTGACGACTAGGCTGGTTTTTCATAGCCGACATGCATAATTTTCCCTAATGGGTTAAAGTTTTTCTTTTCATCACAATTAAGGTAGTTTTGTACCATAAAGATGAATATACAGTTAACCCCACCGAGTCCTATGGACTTTAGTGCAAGTACTAATGTAGCCCTCAAATGGAAGAAATTTAAAGAAGCTTTTGCTAACTATGAAATTGCCATAGGTTTAGACAAGGAAGCTGACAGACGAAGGGTAGCAACTTTCTTGCATGTCATAGGAGAGTTAGGGGTTGAGAAATATAATATATTGTCTTGGGATCAAGATGGAGATAAATATAAGACAGATAAGGTTTTGAAGAAATTTGATGCAGAATGCAGTCCCAGATCAAATATAATTATTTGAGAGATATAAATTTCAAGCGTAAAACAAGAATCTAATGAGTTGTGACCAATTCATAACTCAGTTAAGAATTTTATGAAACTACTTGTAATTATGATAATGAAGAAGAAATGATCAGAGATCAATTCGTCCTTAATTTACATGGTGATAAGGCTAGGAGAAATTACTGATCATGTGCAGATGGATACAAAACCACTGACCTTACCTTAGAAAGGGCTGTGAATTTTGTAAAAAACTATGAAATGCGAAGTTCAGCAAAAGCAGCATATGGCCAGTAGCAATACTGAAGAAGAGGAAGTTAATGTCGTTGGGAAGAAGAAAATAAGTATACAAATCCCTGAAATAAGTCTATAAAATTTTGTAGATATTGTACAGAACCTATAAAATTAGGATGTGTCCATATGCCTGGCGCGTACATGTAAGAGAGGAAATCATTATGCTAAACAGGTAAAACTATGAACTTTTCTCATGATGAAGCATTCCAAGATTACATAAAACCAATTGTTGAAGCCCTTTGTTTGAAATATTTTGACAGTAAATTGTAATGTGTCTTTACAGTGATGTCAATGTCAGGATTAGGTGCTGTCCTAATGTAAAGTCACCCAGGGTCGGTGCTTCTAAATCGTTAACTGAAACAGAACAGCGATATGCGCACAAAATGGAAAAAGAGATGTTAGTCATTGTTTTGCGGGCGTTACATTTGGTTCAATATCTTTATGGCAAAGACATTACAGAAACTGACCACAAACCTTGGAAAGTATTTTTAAGGAACCCTTTACTGAAATGTCCTTAAAGGTTACAAAGCATGTTATTGCAGCTTGCAGTAGTTTAATTTGAGTGTCAAGTATAAAACCAGGTAGTAAATGTATATAGCAGATACACTGAGTAGGAGATTTTTTATGGTTTCATCACATTTTCGGGTACTGATAAATCTTGATGTAATTGCATTATTTGAAAAGGTTAGTAATGTAAATATGATAGAACATGTTGCTGTGACAAATGAGAGACTTGAGGATATTAGAGAAAAGACCATAAGTGATGTTGCATTGCAAACGTTAAAAGAAACAATCCTAAAAGGTTAACCTACTCATTGCAAGAGGTTCCTGAAATCATAGGATCTTTTAAATTTATAGATGAAAACAGACTGTTGATAATGATATCATTTTAGAGGGCATTGCATTGTTGTCCCATCATGTTTAAGGTCTTACATGCTGAAACAAATCATTATGCTCACAATGGGATTGATGCTACTATTAAATGGTAGAGATATATTGTTCTGGGTCTGCATGGGTGCAGATATAAAGAATTGGTGTTTGTCCTGTGTGGTGTGTAATAAGGTATGGTAGTAGGACAAACCAAGGAATCCCCAGTTCACATGATTTTCCTTCTAGACCTTGGTCTAAAAATTGGAATGGATATTTTAGAGAGCCAACTAGGCATGTAGGATTAGATGTATTTTGCAGGACCATTTACGTAGAAGAAAATTCTTCCAGCCTTGTTGAGAAATGTAAAAGAAGTGAGACAATATGTGAATGTTATGATCTAGATTTTATAAGTAATCAGCATATGAATATTATGGGGTACGCTGACTAAGTTTGTGAGTCATATCTATTGTTTGTGTTTTGGCAAGTCACGTGACCAGAACAGCATTCGCATCTCACCCGCTCTCCAAAATGTTGGCTCGCCAACACTGTATCACAAATTGAACCTGTTTAATAAACTAATGTTAACTACCTTCAGCTTATCATTAAGAACCTGTAACAGTCACTGTATGCTCAATATCTAAACTAGCTTTCTGTAATTCATTGAAAATAGATCTGTTGTATCCGATCTTCTGTACTGAAGAAGGTTCTGTAATCTGTTGAAAATAGGTCTACTGTATCTGATCTTCTGCACTGAAGAAGGTTCCAATTCATTGAAAATAGGTCTGCTGTGATTCAGATCTACAGTACTGCAAAAGGGACATATATGAACAATGAGACTGATTCTACAGATCTAGAAACACTGCAAAATGACAGCGACTGTTGAGTGCTGCAATTCTAATCATCTAAACAGGCTACAAGACTGCTATAATTCTGCTCCTGAATACAGAGGCCATATTAATTTTAAAAAGTGTCTTCCTATCACTGCAAATTCCACAGCAGTGGGAAGTTTGGTCCCTGTAAGATGTATTAGCTCATGAACCTGCTAGCAGCGCCTGCGCCGCCCATATAAGTGGCGTCATTGTCACGAGCTATCTGTACTTCCGTCTTCCGCTGTGAGTCAGTTGTAATGAAGATACGAAACCATGATGAGTATCATTTCCTGATCCGCTTAGCATTAGACCCAACATGGCGCAGTGAATGAAGAAATAGGACCTACAGCCATATCCATAGTACAGCATGGCACCACCGCCGAGAGCGACCCTCGTTTGCATCCCCAGGGCAGAATTGCAAGGACAGGAAGTTCAGGAACCGGCATCAGGATATCGCCGGCTTCAATGCTGCAGGCTCAACACGTGTTACAAACCCAGCAACAGGCCATCCAGAACCTTCAGGCTGAGATAACAGCGTTGTCACTCCGGGGTAGCAATGTCCCCAACCAAGGATCCTTCATCAGCAGCTCCAGAAAAGTGCGAGGCTGAGGTGTCCCCTGCAGCCTTCAGGTCTTGGAAACGGTCAATGGAGTGTTGGTTGCAGCTATGCAAGGTGAAGCCTAACGGGCTGTTCATCACATAAGGCTACATTGTGTCCCGATATTGCAATGTGCACTTGATTCTAGATATACCGGCGCGAGTGGAGTGCCCTCTCTACTGAAGGGGCATTCAATGCAGGTAAGCAATTAGTGATAAAGCTTCTAATCAAGCGGTGCAGTGGCTAGAGTTTTTGATTTGGCCCAAGAGCCTAGTGAGTCCTTTAATGATTTTTATTAAGTGTACGCAAAAGGCTACCGATTGTGCATTCACTTGTCCTAATTGTAATCATGATTTATCTGAATATATGCTATGCGTAAGCTCATGGTAGGCCTAAGTGATAAAGTGCTAAAAGGCAAGTATTTCAGTCGTGTAATGATATTCGTGATATCGACTCCCTCAGAGTCATGTGCAGTGCGTTTGAGGCCGCCCGTGACGACGTATACGTAGGGCATGGCCTGGCAGCTTCCTAGAGCAGCTGCTGCCGAAGTGTGTGAGGAAGAACCCGGCAGGGAAGAATCCTGGCCTTATGGCAAAGATGAAGACAGGCTCCTTGTTGCAGTTTTCAGATCTGAGCCTTCCTGATGCTGGACAAGATGTGGCTACCCCAAAAAGGCTCTGCTGCAGTACCTTTTAACACCCTTAAGGGTTGGAACGAGACTGCATGTTGGATCAGTGTATCATGGTTATCAGAGAGCTTCTTCTCTACTGCTGCCTCAACAAGACTCTTTGGAAGGCATAAGGTGGAATCCAGGATCATTCTTTTCCACTGAATGAGACTGCCCAGCCAAAACTTGTTGAGAAGAGGATAGAGAAAAGGAAAAATTGTTCCAGAACAAAGTTTTCCTATAGGTTATACTTTGGTCTGAGAGGAAAGTCAGTGCCTTTCTTCCTGACACCAGCAATCTCTTGAATTTCACCTTCGCTGCCCAGAAGGAACCCCTGGTGACCATCTCCATGATGTAACAATACAAAACCTTCCAGTTTGTTAGTCTACAGTCTGATGTTGAACAGCTTGATAGGGGGTAGTCTAAGCATCTTTGGTTTGTCAACAACAGGGAAAGTAGCTTGCTTAGTCTGCTGGACAGCAAGCAGCAACCTTCTGATCTGTAGATAAGACCATTAGCTTAATCCAAGATACCAAGAGCAAGCAGCAACTGCAATACAGGCAGTCCCCGGTTTACGACGTTTCGAGGTTACGACGCTTTTCAAATATATTCAACGGAAATTATTTCCCGGTTTACGATGCATTTTCTGGGGTTACGACACTTAAAACACCAATCCGATGGAAGAAATATGGCTCAAAAATGGCAGAATAATAAAAATTTGGAGGTTACTTTGATGAAAAACTCAATAAAAATGCAGTTTACATTGTTTTCAGTGCACCCAAAGTATTAAAAGTAAGGTTTTCTTTGGATTTTTGACGATTTTCGATGATATTTCGGCTTACGACACAATGTAGGGACGGAACCCCCGTCGTACTCAGAACGAATGTCTTGCTTCTAGAGCGCACCCTTCTGCGTGAAGGGGTTTTGAAGAACCTTCAGATCCTAACGCATTTCCAAAAACAGGAGTTGGATCCTCTCTCTCAAAAGAGAGGTAGAAAAAACACCAGTCTGCCCTCTTGAGCACTATTGGACCATGGACACAAATGATCGGACCTAGCAAAATAACGAGCTGAGATCGACTCGTAACTTCCTGAAACTATGGTCCGCATTCCTATTGAATTTTGTATGAACAGCCTAAACCAAACTGGTAGAGATTATGGATGAACACTTATACATCCGCTATCATACAAGCACATATGAGAAGTCTTGGACATACCAGGAACACCCTGAACATCTGCACGATCACATGCATGTAGTCACCCTATTGTGTGTGAATCCTCTGTTTGCACAAGCACAATCCAGGGATTCTGTACAGTGGGAGTTCTGGATAAACCAGTTCCTCGTTGGGAGAGCGGGTTCCGTTCTCAGCTAGCACTCTGCTGGCCGCGAGTTTGAATCTCCGGCCGGCCAATGAAGAATAAGAGGAATTTATTTCTGGTGATAGAAATTCATTTCTCGTCATGATGTGGTTCGGATTCCACAATAAGCTGTAGGTCCCATTGCTAGGTAACCAGTTGGTTCTTAGCCACGTAAAATAAATCTAATCCTTCGGGCTAGCCCTAGGATAAACATATATACAGATCATCACAATGTTTGGACCTAACTCCATTTAACTATCTTGTTACCAAGTTTCAGCAGCTTATGCTGAGGCATACAGTAAACCCCCTGTATTTGCAGGGGATGTGTTCCAGACACACACACACACATGAATAGTTAAAACCCGCAAATACTTGCTATCCCCCCCCCCTCTAAAAATGCTTATAACTGCCTACCTTGAAAGTTCAAATACCAAATGTATACTTAAAGTATCATCCTACATCAAATATACCTTAAATTATGATCCTATTACTGTATTAATCTTTGAAATTATATTATTAATATCATTTCAAAATCATCATAAACATTAGTACCCTTAAAAATATATACATACATACATGTTAAGCCTTTATTCTATTTAATATCTCTGACACCAAAAACTTTATATGTTTGTTTTTTTTGTCTTCCAAAGATGTATTACCTTTACTACACATTTTTAAAACACTGTGAACACACGCACACACACAAACAGTATCTTTTCCTGAGAGAGAGAGAGAGAGGCTGAACTAAGTATCTATTTATCTTTATATCTATTTCTCACATTCAACCCTTTGGAGAGAGAGGAGAATAACCTTACAATATCAAAAGATTGAAATGCATGACTTTCTGAGGGCAACATTCTTTCCCTCCAGCCAATATGCCAAACTGTCGAGTAAATTGACATTTACCCTCCCCCCTCCTTTCTCAAGTCAGAATAAAAAGACTGGGAATCACTATTTATTTGTTTAAAATGTTAAGTAATTTACTACACAAATGCATGGAAAATATTATATTATATTGTTGCTATTATTTAATCTTATTATTATTTGAAAATTAGTAATTGACCCTTAAACGCTGAGCCTCTATTTACAAAAGTGTCTGTCGTATGCCGGCGGCACTTGGGAGTTAGCACCGAAGCGGAAAAAATTTTTTCAAAAAATCACAGCACGCTTAGTTTTTAAGATTAAGAGTTCATTTTTGGCTTCTTTTTTGGTCATTGCCTGAAGTTTAGTATGCAACCATCAGAAATGAAAAAAAAAAATCATTATCATATATAAATATTGAAATATATGACAGCGCAAAAAAATATTTCATATATACAGTAATTGTATACAAATCGCGCTGTGAGCAACACGGTTAAAGCTAACGAGTTATTTTTTTTTGTATTGTACACTAAATTCTGATGATTTTGGTATATAACAAATTGTAAAACGATCAAAGCAACACAGAGAAAATATTATCACAAAATGATGCATGAATTAATGTAACGGACGTAAAAAAAAGTTTTATTCAAAAATTCACCATAAATCGAAATATTGTGCTAGAGAGTTCCCGTTTGTTGAAGAATGAAGGTAATTGATTGAATATTACTAGACTATAAGTGTTTTAGCTTACAATTGCAGTTTTCGACCGTTTCGGTCGAGTTAAAGTTGACCGAAGGTAGAATGAGTTATCTTTTGTTGTATTCTACATGAAAATGTGCACATTTTTTATATAAAACTTTATGTAACGACTAATATAAAACAGTGCAAACATTGTGAAAGAATTTCCATGCGGCGAGTTACTGCGTGGGCGTAAGGAAAAAGTTTTTTTTAAAATTCACCATAAATCGAAATATTGTGCTAGAGACTTCCAATTTGTTGCAAAATGAAGGTAAATGATTAAATATTACTAGAATGTAAGAGTTTAAGCTTATAATTGCATTTTCGACCATTTCCAAAGCACTTATCGTGATTTACATGAAAATATTTCAAAATTGATAAAGCTACAACCATGAGTTATTTATTGTTGTATTCTACATGAAAAGCACACATTTACATATATAAAACTTTATGTAATGATTAATATAAAACAGTGCAAACATTACGACTGAAAGAATTTCGAGATGTTCGGCCCGAGTTACATGCCTTGGACTTAAGGAAAAGTTTTTCAAAAATTCACCATAAATCGAAATATTGTGCTAGAGACTTCCAATTTGTTGCAAAATGAAGATAAATTATTGAATATTACTAGAATGTAAGAGTTTTAGCTTACAATTGCATTTTTCGACCATTTTGGTCGAGTTAAAGTTGACCGAAAGTTGAAAATTTGGCACTTATTGTGATTTATATGAAAATATTTCAAAACTGATAAAAGCTACAACCATGAGTTATTTTCTGTTGTATTCTACATGAAATTGCGCACATTTTCATATATAAAACTTTATGTAACAACTAATATAAAACGGTGCAAACATTACAACAAAATGACGAAAGAATTTCTGAAATTTTCGGCCGAGTTACCACGCGAACGTAAGGAAAAAGTTTTTTTTTTTTTTTCAAATTCACCATAAATTGAAATATTGTGCTAGAGACTTCCAATTTGTTGCAAAATGAAGGTAAATGATTGAATATTACTAGAATGTAAGAGTTTTAGCTTACAATTGCATTTTTCGACCATTTCGATCGAGTCAAAGTTGACTGAAGGTTGAAACTGTTTGTAGTCGACGTACCGTACGCCCACTCGGCACCCAACAGACAATTTTAGTCGACGTATGGTACGTCCAGTTGGTGTTTAAGGGTTAATAGGTAAATCATTTATTTATCACACAAAAGAAATGTATGTATATATTAGGTCAGAAAAATTCTCTCATCTAAATAAGAGAGAGAGAAATTATCTTTATTCAATGTTATTTAACCCTTAAACGCCTATTGGACGTATCATACGTCGACTAAAATTGTCTGTTGTGTGCCGAGTGGATGTACCGTACGTCGACTACAAAAAATTTCAACTTTCGGTCAACTTTGACTCGACCGAAATGGTCGAAAAACGCAATTGTAAACTAAAACCCTTACATTCTAGTAATATTCAATCATGTACCTTCATTTTGCAACAAATTGGAAGTCTCTAGCACAATATTTCGATTTATGGTGAATTTTTGAAAAAAATTTTTCTACGCGACGCGTAACTCAGCCGAAAATTTCATAAATTATTTCGTCATTTTGTCGTAATTTTTGCACTGTTCTATATTAGCCGTTACATAAAGTTTTATATATGAAAATTGCGCAATTTCATGTACAATACAGCAAAATACAACCCATGGTTGTAGCTTTTATCAGTTTGAAATATTTTCATATAAACGCCCATAATTGCCAAAATTTCAACCTTCGGTCAACTTTGACTCGACCGAAGTGGTCAAAAAACGCAATTGTAAGCTAAAACTCTTACGATCTAGTAATATGCAATCATTTACCTTCATTTTGCAACCAACTGAAAGTCTCTAGCACAAAATTTCGATTTATGTGAATTTAAAAAAAAACATTTTCCTTACATCCGCCAGAAATTCTTTTCGTCACGTTGTCGTAATGTTTGCACTGTTTTATATCAGTCGTTACATAAAGTTTTATATATGGAAATGCAATTTCATGTAGAATACAACAGAAAATAACTCATGGTTGTAGCTTTTATCAGTTTTGAAATATTTTCATATAAATCACGATAACTGCCAAAACGGTCAACTTTAACTTTCGACCAAAATGGTAAAAAATGCAATTGTAAGCTAAAACTCTTACATTCTAGTAATATTCAATCATGTACCTTCATTTTGCAACAAACTGGAAGTCTCTAGCACAATATTTCGATTTATGGTGAATTTCTGAAAAAAAAAATTTTTTCCTTACGTCTGCCAGTAACTTTCGGCGAACATCTCAGAAATTCTTTTCGTCATGTTGTCGTAATGTTTGCATCGTTTTACATTAGTCGTTACATAAACTTTTATGTATGAAAATGTGCGCAATTTCATGTAGAATACAACAGAAAATAGCTCATGGTTGTAGCTTTTATCAGTTTTGAAATATTTTCACATAAATCACGATAACTGCCAAAATTTCAACCTTCTGTCAACTTTAACTCGACCGAAATGGTCAGAAAACGCAATTGTAAGCTAAAACTCTTACATTCTAGTAATATTCAATCGTTTAACTTCATTTTGCAATAAATTGGAAGTCTCTAGCACAATATTTCGATTTATGGTGAATTTTTTAAAAAAACTTTTTTCTTACGCACGGGCGGTAACTCAGCCGAAAATTTCATAAATTATTTCGTCATTTTGTCGTAATTTTTGCACTGTTCTATATTAGCCGTTACATAAAGTTTTATATATGAAAATGTGCGCAATTTCATGTACAATACAGCAAAATACAACCCATGGTTGTAGCTTTTATCAGTTTGGAAATATTTTCATATAAACGACGATAACTGCCAAAATTTCAACCTTTGGTCAACTTTGACTCGACCGAAATGGTCAAAAAACGCAATTGTAAGCTAAAACTCTTACGATCTAGTAATATTCAATCATTTACCTTCATTTTGCAACCAATTGAAAGTCTCTAGCACAAAATTTCGATTTATGGTGAATTTTAAAAAAAACATTTTCCTTACGTCCGCGCCAGAAATTCTTTCGTCACGTTGTCGTAATGTTTGCACTGTTTTATATTAGTCGTTACATAAAGTTTTATATATGGAAATGTGCGCAATTTCATGTAGAATACAACAGAAAATAACTCATGGTTGTAGCTTTTATCAGTTTTGAAATATTTTCATATAAATCACGATAACTGCCAAAATTTCAAGCTTCGGTCAACTTTAACTCGACCGAAATGGTAAAAAAATGCAATTATAAGCTAAAACTCTTACATTCTAGTAATATTCAATCATGTACCTTCATTTTGCAACAAACTGGAAGTCTCTAGCACAATATTTCGATTTATGGTGAATTTCTGAAAAAAAAAATTTTTTCCTTACGTCTGCACGCGGTAACTCGGCCGAACATCTCAGAAATTCTTTCGTCATGTTGTCGTAATGTTTGCATCGTTTTACATTAGTCGTTACATAAACTTTTATATATGAAAATGTGTGCAATTTCATGTAGAATACAACAGAAAATAGCTCATGGTTGTAGCTTTTATCAGTTTTGAAATATTTTCATAAATCACGATAACTGCCAAAATTTCAACCTTGGTCAACTTTAACTCGACCGAAATGGTCAAAAAACGCAGTTGTAAGCTAAAACTCTTACATTCTAGTAATATTCAATCGTTTAACTTCATTTTGCAATAAATTGGAAGTCTCTAGCACAATATTTCGATTTATGGTGAATTTTTGGAAAAAACATTTTCCTTACGTCTGCGCGGTAACTCGGCCGAACATCTCAGAAATTCTTTCGTCTCGTTGTCGTAATATTTGCACCGCTTTATATTAGTCATTACATAAAGTTTTATATATGAAAATGTGCGCAATTTCATGTAGAATACAACAGAAAATAACTCATGGTTGTAGCTTTTATCAGTTCTGAAATATTTCCATATAAATCACGATAAATAGAAAAAATTCGACTTTCAGTCAAATTTAACTCGACCGAAATGGTCGAAAACTGCAATTGTAAGCTAAAACACTTACAGTCTAGTAATATTCAATCAATTAGCTTCATTTTTCAACAAATGGGAAGTCTCTAGCACAATATTTCGATTTATGGTGAATTTTAAAAAAAAACTTTTTTTACGTCCAGCGTTTAATTCATGCATCATCTTGTGATAATATTTTCTCTGTGTTTATTTGATCGTTTTAAAATTTGTTATATACCAAAATCATCGCAATTTAGTGTACAATACAACTAAAAAAAATTAACTCATTAGCTTTAACCGTTTTGCTTACAGCTCGATTTGTATACAATTATATACTTTTTTTTTTTTTTGCTGTCATATATTCCAATATTTATATATGATATTTTTTTTCATTTCTGATGGTTGCATACTAAACTTCAGGCAATGACAAAAAAATGAGCCAAAAATGAACTCTTAATCTTAAAAACTAAGCGTGCTGTGATTTTTGAAAAAAACTTTTTCCGCTTAGCGCTAACTCACGAACGCGCGGCATACGGGAGACGTTTTTGTAAACAGGGCTTGGCGTTAAAGGGTTAATCTTATTAAACTTGAATATTAATATTTGAAAATAGTATTGTAAATCATTATTTCACCATAAAATGTACCCTCTAAAAATGGTTATACTATCATCCTGAAACACATATTTTAATATAATTTCAATAGTACGCTAATATAATTTTAAAATAATATTTCAAAAGTATCAGTTCTGAGCATCTACGCTTTAATGAGGTCCGGGGTTTCCTGAATGGAGGGTAGAAAACCAGTTTCTCTCTTACTTTGAGTTATATACTATTTAATCTTACAGCATAATTATTATTATTATTTAATCTTATTAACCCTCTCACGCTTACAGGGGTTCCTATAGCACTACCCGGTACGCGACTTACGCCGTGGAGGGAAAAGTGAGGCTCACGCAGAAGTTTCTTTGTAAAAATCGATACATCTAAACTATAACTGATATACACTTCTGGTTTGTTTTATGATGTTGGCAAATGATTGAATTTCTTCTTAAAGCAATCAGAAAATCTTTGCAAGACTTAGAAAAAATGAAAAAGACATGATGAACGTGAAATTTTTAAGGAAAATCATAGAAATTTTCTTGAAATCATGAAAAATATAATAATTAGATTTGGGGAGTTTATTTTACATGCAAATTGTGTGGAAATGTTTGAACTTTCACGTGGAAGCAATCATTTTGCTATAAATGTGTTTGCTAATTAGCTGTTACTGATTAAAAATTGCTAATTTCTTACGTAGTGCAATTTTCAGATTTTCGAGCCTACTTACGTTGACGTTTCGTATCGTATCTAAGCAAGGAATAAAGATAGAAAAAAATAAAGGTGACATTAGAAAGCTGAATAAATTTCCTATAAAATGCACAAAAGAAAGATATATGTATTGTTAGAATAAAACTGAGCAATTGTCGTTAGATTACGGACAATCTTTTTTTTTTCTAAGAAAATATACGGCAAAGATTATTATATAGACACGATATTTTCACATTTTGCTGTTCAGTACGATAAAGTACAAAGAATGGCCATTCGAATGATATATAATACATGAACACTGAAGTTATTTACAGAGCACAAACAGGCATACAAAAAATGATCTATGCATGCATAAATTCCAGCCAAACTACGGCGGTTAACGCATATATATATATATATATATATATATATACGTTGACATTTTTTGTAATTACTTGGTAATAAATAATTCTAGAAAAAAAGTGAAAACTGTGATGGAAAGTTGAATAAATTTCCTATATATATATTACCTAAAATCAATAGGTGTTCCCAGTAAATAATTGAGCAATTGAAGCTCTAAGACGTAAGTGTTTTTTCCCGTAAAGTCAATTGTTCGCTAGAAATTTATATAGAAACACTGATATTTTTACATTTTGCTGTTCTGCACGATAAAGTGCAAAGAATGGCCGTTCGAATGATGCACATTGAATTTATTTACAGATGCACAAACAGGCGTACAAAAAATTATTCATGCACTCGTAAACCCTAGGCAGAACTACACGGCTTGACTGGGTTCTCCTCATATTTACGCTTACATTTTTCGTAATTACTTGGTAATGAATAACGCTAAGAAAAAAGTGAAAATTGCAATGGAAAGCTGAATCAATTTTCTATACTGTAAATAGCCCACGTAAAAGCAATAAGTGTTCCCAGAAAAAATTGAGCAATTTGAAGCTGAGAGATGGAAATGTTGTGGAAAGACAGAAATATGTAAAAAAAGTAAATTCTTACTAAAAAGAAACATTGCTGTTTTTACATTCGTGATACCTATTGGTTTCCCATTTACGTTTTCTTGTAGGTCCAAGATCTGCCCACGCAATGGCGTAGTCCTCGTGTTCTTCAGATGACTTTTTTTTTTTTTTTGTGAATTTCCCCGGAAAATAACTTACGGATGATGCAGAAATAGCATCATTAGAGCACTTATGGCAAAAGATTTATTGATGCGGTTTAGCGTCATCAGATCACCAGAGGGTTAATCATTATATTAAGTAAAAATTAGTAATTTTTTTATAAAAAAATTTATTTAGTCATGAAAATAACATCAAAATGCACTAATTAGTGAATATTTCTCGACGGAAAAGTCCACGAATTGCCAAATTTTTCGCGAATAATTTATTGATATGTTCCACAGAAAATCCCGCGAATTGTGAGAACGTGAATACGGGGTTTACTGTACTCCTATGTAAAGTTCAATTTTCCTATTTCTATAGAAACAAATATCAATAGTAATTTTCCTATTTCTGCAGAGACAAGTATTCACTAATGTTATTAAAATTAGTCCAGGTATTTTCCCCTGCCTACCACGACGATACAGTACTCTCGAAGGATGGGTGAACCCCTTTCTTTCAGGCTGTCCTATGGTATACAAAGATATATGCTAAGGTCGTAGTGCCTTGAGAGCCATCAGTCTGTCAAGACTGGACCCAGCACTATACACAGAGCTGAGCATTATACTTTCACCTCACTCATCCATATTGACTACCAATGCTGTGGATGTGGAGACATGCTGTCCAACCTTAACCTCATGTTTTATGGACAGTCAAAAACTTAGCTGAAGATCAGTCTGGATAGAGTAATGAGGGAAACATGGAGTGGGTGTGAGGTATATAAAAAGGCCTGGTAATGAGGGAAACATGGAGTGGGTATGAGGTACATAAAAAGGCCTGGTATGAGGTACTGTATATAAAAAGGCCCATTATTTGTAGCCTACAGCAGCTACTTAAGGCCAAGTTTAGGGCACAGTGCTAGAAGTCTGGGGGCCTCAAGTAGTTAAACAGTGGTATTGCAAACAAGTGAAAGAGATAAAAAGCCCATTTTTTAATATCATACATGACAGTAACCAGAAGTATTATATTCAAGAAAAATGGTCCCAACTAAGACCACCAACAAAATGCATTTAGTAAATCAGTGGTTTGTATCTGAATTGATTTTTGATAACACATTTCTGTACAAGGATATTAAAACTATTATTCTTATTACTAATTTAATTTTGAGAGCAGTGTTTACACGCAGGGAACATAATGTGATCAAGACAGTTCCAGGCTTTAATGTTAGTCTTCACTTTTGCCTGTTTCAAGAGGCTTTCATTGCAGTGATCACACCTGCTATGGATATGTCACCGAAGTACCTCAGGTGTGCTGTAACACCTTAGAATCTCTTGGGTGTTTTATAGAACAGGATAACAGGCTTGCTGAGACACCAGCAGATGTAGGCTATCTAGACTGAAGATGTTGGGTCACGACTTAGTTGTTAATTAGATCATGTTTTTTTTAAAAGGAATCTTAGTATTTTGAAAATTATAAGCCAATGTTGCAGAAATACTGTATACACAAACCTTCACACTTTTGGTTAAGAATAAAAGAAAGTAATATTCTAAACCGTGATCCAAAGACAAGTCTCTTGAGATACCAAAAACAGGCCTGTCTGATACTCTGAATAACATAAATATTATTAAAGACTGCAATGTAAACTATATAAAGCTTTTCACAGAAAAGCTAAGGGAACAGCCCAGGTGTGGTCATGGTTGGCAAATAGCAAACAGCACCTGTTGCTGCTGTTGCTACTGCTGCGTGAACATGGAACAAGCCTTCCTCCTACACTAACCCTCATTGGGTAACACCATCTTACCATGATTGGGAAATATATAGAACATTGAGCAAAAATTAAGGCAAATGCCTAGTTCATAATAATATATATGCACCATACTGGTTGCAACTTAAATTTATTTACAAACCTAAAAAGATAATCCCTTAAACTGATTGGCCAGACTATGATATACAGTACAGGGATAAAGCAAAAGATAGCCATTAATTATGCTATATGTCCCAAGAACTGCTTTACTCCATTTTCTTCTTTCTTTTGGTGATACAAACTTCTCCTGCTTTGCAAGGGAAGGAAGTACAAAAGCCAAATGAGATGATGGAAATATTTCACATAGTAATTCAATTATTTTTCATCAATGCAGGCTTGGAACATTTACATTAACTGAATAAATAGTTACATCACATCACATAAAGAGATTTTCACTCTTAAAAAATGCTGAATGCAGTTTTAAACAGCTTCCCAATGGAATACTAAACAATATAAAATGCATTTTATATTATAGATGTGCAACTATAAAAAAAAGCTACCAGTCCATGAACCAAATATACTGTGCCTGATATTTTGTAAGTAAACACTACTTTGTCAATAAGTATCAATAAAAGTCTATATTAAATTTGAGCACTCTGACATTTGTATGTACCAATATATCCTAACTGTCAAGAAAAACTTTGCTGAAAATACATTACTTTTTTTGCGCATTACAATATCTGTTACCACTTTTTCAAGAAATTTATACATTTTTTCAACAAAACTGTGACTGATGTAAGATTAAAAATACTGGAAAAACTTTTTCAATGAGTAACTTTTGCTATATCCTGTAAATAATAAAAAATTAAATTTCATCTAAAAGAAAGAAACCATTATAAACTGACATGGTCCACAGCAGAAGGACCAGCTGGCAAGCATAAATGGTAGAGAAGGGCATATCCAAGAACCCCCTTGAGTTTCACCCCCACTACAAACGGGAAATATTCATGCTTACGGGATGTGCTTACATAGCTTCCTGAGGCCCAGTTCCATAGTAAAACAATTTTTTCTCATAAGTGAACTAAAAAATATTTCATAATAAAACTCCATACAATTTCTTTGTAAGTCACTCCTGAAAAAATGTAAATGATGCTTAATTTCAAATTCACTGCTGCTTAATTTAAGATAAAAGTTTGGAACAATTAGTCAGTCAACTCATTAAAATACATTCCTGAATGTATTTCATAAAAACCCAAACTTGTTTATCCATAAAGCTTATGGCACTCAAGCTAATTGCTGTAAATTGAACTTTTACTGCTCTTGTGACTTAAACCTTATGAACAGTCTCAATATTTAAGGAAAGTGAAGTGACCAATAAACAAAAAATATCACAATACAAAAAGTCAAGCATCATAAACATTAAAATAAATAATTGAATACAAGGAGAAAACTATTATTTTGGACCCTTATATAAAGCAAAGCCTTACAAATTATAAATCACCCTCTCATTGGATGAAAACAACTTTGTGCCTCGTGACCAACTACCACTTTACATCACCAATACAGTTCATCACAGTTTCTCATGTAAAAACTTGTATCATCTTTGTACATCTGAACATCGTATAAACAAACCACAGAAAGGAAACTTCAACGTACCTTTTATTTTCCATTTACAAATCCTTCCTAATAGAGTACCTGATTTTTCATACACATTTTCCAAATCAAATATACATAGTCTTAAATACATGTAAATGGAAAAAACTTAACTAAAATCACAAGCGCAGCCTAATTTTGCAACTATTACTTCAGTTAAAAATTATTAAATATCTGAAATTTTTACATCTGGCCACCCCTATGGTTTGCTTCTTGGTGTTGCACTTGCACAAGAATTTAAGTGTTTTCTATTTAGAACTGTGATGCGATGTACATCAATACCTTTTTGTCTTGTAACATTACCCTTTCTTCTTAAATGACAAACTAAGAATGCTGGTAAGACATTGACCTCTTAAAGGGGGGTGGGGGATGGGAAGTCAAGGGATCAAGCCACACTAGACTAGACAGATGACTTAATGACTGAAGGCTCCAAGTGGTGTGACTGCTTATAATAAAATTGTCAATACCACAAAAGTACAAACTAAGTTTATGCCCTTTGCTCTAAAACTTACCCACAAGTACTATGGAGTAACAGGAGTAGAAGCGTATTTCTTGGTTAAAAAAATACTATTGACTGATAACCTATAATGCATTAAAGATAGAGATAATAATGGACACCCAGTAGTGTCTACAGGACTTCTGGGTTCCATTACATTTAAAATGTCCACGAGCAGATATAGTGACACATAAGAAGATGGAATCTGGCTGTTAATAACATTCTCCCATAACAAAGCCCTCCATAAAGGCTCCTATGTTTCACAAGGGTGATATTTCCTTGGTGCATATAATCCCTGCCTAGCAGACTGAAGGAAATTCTATGAAAAATGAAAGACCAGTTATTAAATAAAGTAGTGGTAATTTGGACTTAACATGGACTTACTTAGAAATTACCCCCACTTCCTAAAAAATTAAGTTTACTTTATTGTTTCACCAATATGATAATAAGAAAATATAAAAAGTGCATGTTACTTGGTCTTAAATAAATGATAATAAGCATGACAGAAGTTTGCTTAACTCTCAGATTTTTCAAGCAATCCTTTTCACCTTATCAAGTTGCTGCATGAATTTTTCAGACTACATTTTTTGAAAAAATATGAATAAAAAAATTGTAAAAACCATTTGTTAATAAAAATGCAGCAGCTTGGCTTTGCATTTAAGCTAATACCAAAAAACATAAGCCAAAAAGTAATAGAAATTATTTACATATTCTTGAATTTTAATTTTTTACTACAAAACTGGGTAAATAAAAGTAAAATCTGAATATTTGAAATATAAAAATAACTTGGGCACCTTAGCTCAATTGTTTATGGAAAGCATGTCAAATAAGATAAAGAAATTTTGATTCCATTCAAATTTTTGGGACATACTTTACTGTATATAGTAATAAACTACACCCCATAAAAATTTTGAGTATCAAAAGGTTGAATATTACCTCTGGGGTCTAAAATCTTCTTGACGTGTAGCAATTGGTTGCAGGTGGTGGTACTTCAAAACTGAGAGTTTAAATTCTGAAATAAACTATATAACAGTTACTCATTACAGAAGGGAGAGAAAACTACATATAATTTTTTTAAGTATTATATAAAACAATACTTAAACATCTTTAACAGAAGACAACAGTCAAAGGACCTGGATTATGTTAATTGGACTATGGTTGTATGGTAATGCACTCTTAATTGAAAACATCTCAACTTACAATATTGGAGTTGGATAAAGGTAGAAAGAATAAATTTCATGGATCTATTATATAAATCATCTACTGATAGAGCTCTGAACAAATGATTTTTTAAAACTAAAACTCACTGGTATCCCAGGTGTATATGAACACCATAGCCAACCATTAAATAAAATAAAATCTGGCCCTAATAAACATAACAAAGATGCACCTTTCTCTACAAACAAAAAAGATTATACAAATGAAAAGGCTGAAGTAACATGTTGTGTTAATATAAACTTCAATAGCTGGTCATGTAATACAAATCCCCATTCGTTACAGTTTAAAAGGAGACAAACTGTTATAAACTGAGACAATATATACAATAATTTTTTCTTTTTCTACAAGGTGCATGTAACTTATGATAACTGCAAAAAGTATAATGATTCTAAATTAACACTGAAAATACTGATACAAATTTCAAGCAGATACCAAACCCAGGGCACACTTGATTCTTATATAACAATGATCATAATTTTAAAATATTTAGTCCATAATTCCCTGTATAAAGTGAATTTCAAAATACTGGACTATTATAAGAGATGTATGGAAATACAGGCATGGCTGAATGCAAACAGCCCCCAAAGCAATCAATTTTTTCCTGAAAACATTTTCATGAATAAGTTCAACAAATGCTCAATACAGGAAATTTTTCAGAAACACAAGAAGACTAATGAACTATTATTTAAATCATCTTCCATTATTTAAGGAAAAAAATAGCACCTATCAGATGAGAATGTCTCAAAATATCACTGTCTTGGAATTGGCAACATATCTACTCTTAGAAATATTCTGAACTTCCTTCAGAGTCAAATGAACATCCTCAAAACAACAGTAACCAAAAGAGTGAGCTCAATCAAATCACTAATGAGTAACTGCCACATCAAATACTAGCTATCAATTCCAACTGAAATTACTTCAGCACCACTCAAACTTTGAAAAACTGGCCATGAAGATGGTAAGAATTAGCTGCATTTGAAAATCCTAATTGTCTTTATTCCATGAAAATAATAAATGACCATACCTTAGATAATACACAAGTACAATGACCATTATGTGGACATACAGTAATATAGTCTAATCAATGTAATTTCAAATAAGAAGTAATTAAATACATGGATGTGTACTGTGACAAACCTGTTGACATTTATCAACAATTAATCTTATGCCACTGAATGGGAAAAAATGTTTCAAAATATTTCATTTAGAACAAAACAAACATTAACATCTGATCCAAATCCACACTACATTACAAAGATATGCCACATTCGAGGATAAGCTATTAAAATCCCTATGCATTTAAAGGAGACTTGCAATTGTGTGGATTGCTTAATTAAAAAATAATGCCATAGTAGGAACTGAGAACTTTTGAAGTTCACACAGAGTGCTCTTTCCATTAAAAGAGTCAATAACCAAGCCTGTGAAAATATACCTTCTGTGAACTATTCTTTGTAATTATATAACTGAGCCCATTTGCTGCATGACAAAACTATGCGGAGAAATAGAAAGGCAGTAAAGGGAAATTAGCTATAAAGGAAGATTTAGTAGAAAAAATGTAAAAATTTTCTGGAAATGAAGAAAACCGAACTCAACTGACTAACAAAGAAAAAAACACTTCTTGCTATGCCACTGCCTTTAATTTTGATGAGAAAATGAAAATTTTTTTTTCTTTCATATACAACAAAAGATTCCCATTACATTGTATGATTCATAATTATATTGCATCCACATATCAATGTTCATGGTGTTTTGTAGCCTTTTACTGGGCACAGCAGTCTGCAGAAACTGAGGGTCACAAGTTAAAAAGCCTGACACCCTGGTTCTTTCATTTTGGATGTATTATAATTTTCAAAAGTAATCTACAAGGCCAAAGTAGCAGCCATTTTAAGAAAAAATACTGTTGAAGGCTCATCAACTCTGTACTTAGCCTATACCAAATTTCCCAGAGCAGAACCAAAGGCTACAAATATAATTTTTAAAATAAAGTACAAATATATAAAAATTGACTGCAAAAAATTAAAACAGTAAAATTTGTAAGTAGACAAAACACAAATGATGAATGAATAAATTAATGGTAATGATTATAAAGAGGATAAAAGGATAGGGTGATCACCATTTTACTCAAAAGAACATCCATGCATGGGACTCTAATATCTGTACAGTCATGTAAAAGTATCAACACCAGATCCATCATCTGTTTTCAGCACCTGAGAAATACCAGCCAAGGAAACATCTTACATATAATGTGATGGCCAAGCACTTCATTCCTTACTGTAAAGTCTGATTATTATTCTGAATTGCGATATGTCCTTCAATAAAAATATTCACTATCCACCATATACAAAAAAATACATGAGGTTACTCGATACAATTGTGCCGCCAAGTCTCCCAGGAGAAACACAATGACAGCAACGACTCACGCTCACCATTCAAATCAATAAACTCACTGCAACGGGAGATTATTACTATGAACATTATTTATCATCACCATCAGCAACATACTACTCATGACAAAAAGATATCAAAAGATCCATTCACTCTTCATAATCATCACCACCTTCATTTTTCAAAAGTCAAACCCCTCCCAAAAGCAGTATATACATTTACACAAATATACTCTCATCACCAATTTCTTTTCTATTTGGTTTAAGCTTAGAGAAGGAAAAGGGCGCAGGGAAGCACCTTAATCATCATAACACCTTATGAAGGGCTTAAAAAGGTCATATCACAATAATTATGGAGGCCACTAGCAATTAACCAAAAATAAAATTGTGACAAAACAAACAAAAAAATATCTTGCCAGTATATGCTGACTGAAATGCACCTAAGTACCTCCAAAATGCTTCTTCTAGACCTTGCCGTACATCAACAATTAGTGAGTGCTGTTTAAGTTAGAACAACACCCAGAAATGTGTCCTAGACAGTCTCCTATGGTAAATGCACTAAAATGAGCCCTTCATGAAGTGCAGTGGGCTGAGTCTGGCAGCAGAAGTAGATTATTCACGGTGTTATCTGCTGGCTGTAGTGATGGGTGGGGGATGCATTTTGGCAATTGCATCTGGACCCTGCGTAGTTGCCCCAATACCTCCATTTAATCCGGTTACATTAAGTCCATTACGAACACGTGTTAAATGGTCTTCTATTAAACTCGTTATTTCATCTTTGTCCATCTGTAAGAATACAAAAAATAGAATAATATTAACAATGTTTCCTACACTTTCTCTCTAAGAAAATGCAATATATTATCATCAAAAATTTCAAATTACTGTACATTAATAAAATTATGGCATCTCATATAGCAAGTCCAAAGTGTTTGTTCAGGTGAAAAACTATGCTTTGTTAACATTTCAGGGTAAGAGTGCTGAAAAACAAAACTTGGCAAAGTCTATGGTACCCATTATACCCATTATAGGATGGTAATCAAGGCATGGCTTTAGAATTAAATTAACTGTTTTTGCCATCATTATTATTATTTTAACCAGATAACTGAGGCAAAATATTTACCTCTTATAGGGCGGCCAAAAGGGTCTGTCTTCAATAACAGAATTAAGATTTTATCTGGCAACTTGCAATTCTTTAAACTTTGATAATAGGATAAACTGAAAACAATGAGATTCTGACAAAATTCCCTTTTGTGATTTATTTCCAAAACTTGTCAGTCACTGTTGGTTGAAGTGTGGCCACTCACATAAGATGTGCGTATCTGTTAGTACTGATCTGGATTCTTTGCATACAGGGGCTGGTTCATGTGGACTGGTCATTAAGCGCTAGTGGGTCAATCAAGTTTAACAAATACAAAGAGGAGATGAAATGACTTCACTGTGGCTTTCTTTTTGGTTTGAAAAATGCCATATTCCAATCATGGTTTTGATCTGATTCAGTTTGTTGCTATCAAGTTCATTCTTTCCATAAACTGCTATTTAATAATCATTATGGGTTTTGGAGACGTTAAGCAATCACTGACTGGAAAATATTAATTTGATCTGTAGTTTTGGCTGCCTTACCAGAATCCTCATTTCTCTTTGTGCCAACATGTGCAAGGATCCAAAATATTTCAACATTACCACTAGCTTAAATAATTTGTAATATGTAAACTTATTTTTCTGTATCATATAATTTTTGGAAAATAATATTATTATGAAGGGCTTCAACGGCACTTCTTGAGTCACTGAAAATAACAAATTTCCAAGGTGGCATGTTTTTAAAAACAGCTAATGTGGAATTTATTGCACTAAGTTCTGCTGTGAAAAGAACAACATTGCTTGGTAGAGTATTGATTTGTTTTATAGGGTGAAATGGCAGCACATCCCATGCCTGTTTGAGATTTGGGATCACCAGTATACATATCATGGTGTGGATTTTTGCATCTTACATGTTCTCATGTGTGTTTCATAATGTTCAGGAGTGTATGCATGTCTTTTTGACAAATAATATGAATGCACACAAGTACTGACTTTACAGGTAGTCCAAGGAGGAGGCAGTCCTAGCTCTGGAGGAAATCTGATCCTCATATTAACCATTTTATTTAGAAAATTGGCTCTAATTGGAAAGAGTGGAGGCTGGTTGCCTATAAAAATGTCTCTAAATGGCAATATTAACCCTTAATGGACAGGCATCATCATATGAGTATCTATAACAGGTTCTGAGTAATGGACGGGCTAACTCACGAGTATTAACATTACACGCCATATGATTTGAATAAATTTAGCGGGAAGATGTTCACATCACTTCAATGTTCGATAAATGACTTACGGCAACTGCAGTAGCTCAGCACAGAACAGAGGGGGGGTCAGTCTGCCTTGAGACTTGCACTTCTCTATCCCATGACGCCTTTTTATTTATTTGCTCATAAATATACCCAGAGATTGCTATCGGTTTTAGTTCTTATCTTTTAAGATAGTATGTCAGCTATAATTGTAATTTTGCAAAGAAAAGTGCAAAAAATATTAGAAAAAACATGTATACCTCACAAAAAATTACTGCATCTCCCCATCTCAGTAATCTCATAAATATTTTACCACAGATATACTCAGAATTTGTTACTGATTTTAGTTCTCATCTGTTAGGATACTGCATGAGCTGTAGTTATAATTTTTACAAAATAAAATAAAATAAATTAGAAAAAACGTGTACATCTTGGTAAAATTAGCATATTTTCATGAGTGTTTTGTAAAAGAGGCACCACACAGGGTTGTAAATAGTCACTTTCAATGTCCCGTGGAAGGTATGGAAAAATTTTAGCAGTTTTTTCTTACACTATGTGCATTTGCATATCTTCCTCTTTCTACTGATGTTTTTTTCTTAAACTTGCCAACCTTAAAGTTTGCCCGGTCAGGGGGTGTATTTAATATATATTTAGCCTGTCCCTTAAACCCCCATCTCACCATAAGCAGTTCATATTCACCAAATATCCACAGAAATATTCTAACAGCAGACATACAGGTAACACTATTACTATCCAATACTGTAGTTTAACTGGAGCAATTGGTAAAATTTTTGAAAATCTCAGAGGGTTGGCATGAAGAATTTGTTCTTAAATGATGTGTGAAAGCTGAAAGACAAGTTGCAACAAGTTCGACAGCTAGGTGGAAAACGTGAAATTTAGAGCAGAATACAGCACTAAGAAGTTAACAATCAACCCAAACTCCCTGAGCAGCAAGTGATGTGAAGGAATACTATAACAGTTGAAAAGTACCCTCCATAATTTGTACAATTCAAATAAATTCTTATGGAACTAGCTGAAAGGCAACAACTATCCCTTGTAAGCTTCCACAAAATAGAATATCCATACATGAAAAAAGTACAGAAGAAAAAGAAGAGAAAAAAACTAAATTATGTAATGGAACAAAATTAAATACATTTAGTAAAAAGAAGTTTATATGCACTTGAAAACAAGCCAGAAAGTGGCATCAGAGATTGCAGTCTTCTACCTAAGCAACTGTCATTTAAGAGGAGTGCTGACCCCATAAGGCCCCATTATACAGTAAGTGCTTGTTGCTACCTTATGATTAAAGGGATTTGCTTCAAATTTTTACTACTTATTCTACAACTAATAATGAAAATTCTCTCATGGGGAAATTTAGAAATTTGACCTCTTAAGTTCATTATTTTTTTTTTTTTCATTTGAAAAAATCATATCGTCACTTTTCAAAAATATTAATCAGAATAAAATCTTTCACTCAAAAATGAATTACAGTATACTACACTCTGTAACAGTTTCATTGAATTTGGTTCAGTCTTCTTGAAGAAACTAGAATTTATTTTTGAAAAAAGTTTGAGAAAACAGCAAAAGAAAAAATTATTACTTATATTGTAGTAACTATGAAACTCTGAGTTAGAAAGCTGATTTTTGCATTAAACTACTTCGTTATATAAGAAATGTGCCCTTAAATTTACAATACAATCAAATGAATAGAACTGTGCTCTCTCTTGATTTACATTACCTAAATTTTGCATTTATGGAGAGCACCGATGCCATAAGGCCCCATTATAAAGTAAGTGACTGTTTCTTTCTTAGGATTGAAGAGATTTGCTTCAAATTTTTACAACTTATTCTACAACTAATACTGAATAAACACGTCTTGTTTCAGTCTTCTTGGAAATCTAACTTTTACTTTTGAAGAAAAAGTAAGTTTTCAGGGAACAGTAAAAGAAAAATATTTTTGGATGTTCAAGAAAGTTGAAACAATCTGGAAATCTTGATCAAGTTATCCGTGTATCATTATAACCAATTTTCTCTATGATGCTTCCACTAGAGAAAAGGGGATATTAGTGGGGGACTATTTTTGAATAAATTTTTTAACACTTTTACATGCTTTCTTTTTCACAATCTGTCGTTCACAGAGCCATACAAGTGATAAACAAAATTGTCTATGAACCAACCTAAACATTTTTTTAGCAATAAAGTTTCATGATATGTTTATTAACACATAAAACAGTCCAAAACAGTGAATAACTCAAACTTGATCCTATCCAGGATTATTCATACAAACTTACGTTTTTTACAATTTCTCGTTCACAATGCCATACAAGCAATGAACAAAATTTCCATGAACCAATCTAAACATTTTTTTTTAGAAATAACTTTTCAAGATATGTTTATTTATGCATATAACAGTCCAAAACAGTGTATAACTTACTTGATCCTATCCTGAATTATTCATACAGACTTTTGTACACATCTTTTTTACAATTTGTGTTCACAGTGTCATACAAGCGGTGAACAAAATTGTCAATAAACCAATCTAAAAAATTTTTTTTGCATTATCACTTCAGGATATATTTATTTAGACATAAAACAGTTGAAAACTGTTAATAACTAAAATTCGATAATTCCTTGAATTCGGCGGTCAGTGCGGCCCTTAATCACTAATGTTAGCCATTTTAAACACAGACATCCCACACAGTGAAACTTAATTTGGTTGCAGAGTTCTAACATTATTAGTTGAGGTAACATCTACAATTGTAATTATAATACCAAACTTCATAAGTGCATAATTTCTTCCATCTTTACCTGTTCTGTTAATAAAATAATCTGAGCAAGCCTGATGAAACTGGTTGTAAACATTAATATGGTGACTCCCTCTAGGTTAACTTTGGTTTGGCAAGGTTGCTATGGTATAAAATCTTAAAATCTTCATTGACAACCACCAAAAGCTTATCACCTGCAGATATAACCCAAAGAATATTTTCACAAACCTTCAATAAATTTTGTTTTTAATTTTTCATTTATAATTTTTCACATAATCCTATTAAGAAACAACCAGAACTACAACACACAAAACCAAATGGGTAAAACAAAGAAAAATATACTTGGTGAGCCCTAAAACCAAATGAAATCGAAACCCAAAACTGTTGAAAGTCATGGCACAGAGATTACAACACCGCAAAGTTCGAGAGCATTGGTTATGTGGAAAACCCTCCCCAATGAAAATACTATTAAACTGAACACCTGAGATGATCCTGGAGTCATAAATACTGGCAAAGATACTTCCTATAATTAAGTTACACTTATACAAAGTGTGTGTTTTTGAAGCTAGAATTACCTGAAACAAATAAAATTTTATCTAAAAACATGGAACTTTACGGTCCAAAAATGTTCTACAGATTTACAATAAAGGACACAAGGCTTTCTGGTACTGTGCAAAATGACAATGGGAGGGGGGTTATTTCAACAGTACAATAAGGTGAAAACCTCGAAAGACAAGCAGTTTGCACATCACGAAGGTTTTAGTACATAAAAATTAATTATTCTTTTTATTTTAAAATGGACACACTGCAAAAAAATCACTTTAAACCTAGAAATAATAACACACTCTCTTCACAAACTAGATACCTTGACAAAAGACCACTGTATCACAGTTCTGATTTGCCCAAAAGGCTGGTGATTTTCTGTCTTAAGAGAGTCCATTTATGAAATAAGGCATGGTGTGTACACTACACTGTTTGAACTTCAAACATCGATAAAGTATCATGATTTTTGTCAATGTTCTTATAATAAAGCTATAGGAAATCCTATTAAAAAATTATATAAAAACTTATAATTTCTCCATGAAATAACCTGTTCCTAATTCATACTCTTGATTTAAGCCAAGAAACCCTATATACAGTAACCAAAAAGATACCTTCCTTACACACTGCTTTGGTATTATAAATATACTGTATAAGTTAACCAGGCCACTGAGTTAACATGCTTAACTCTAATGGGGCAAGCCCAAAAGGTTTATTCTTGATAAATATACTAGATCTTATTTAATAAATTATAACAAACATAATGGATGAGTAAACAGAACATACAAGTATAATAATTAAAAATTATCCTGAAGTATATTCATAAATACCATTCACCCATCAACACTACAGAACAAACCAGAGGGGTACATATTTAATGACTGTCAACATATTAAAATTACAAAACATTACCTGGCTAATGAACCCGTATCTAACAAGTTCATCTGTGAGAGAAGCAGCACCTTCACCATCTTCCACTACACAAGACAATTGACGATTCATTTTATCCTCTAATCGAAGAGATATCGTCATCTGAAAATAAAATTTACTGAATATACCATTTGTCCAAATCCTTGTAATTGCTCTTCTTTATTAATTAAAAAATCTGATTTAGGTTTTATAAAGGAAAACCAAGACTTGCAAATGTAAAAAAATTTTGAAGTTGCTGGATGGAGTAAGCCACTGCAAAGGTGAATTAACAAGCATAAACACATTGAACTCATTATTAGGACCCATTTGCAACATTTTACAAATATCCCTTTTTCAATGTTTATTGTTACACACCTAATCTTAAACCCTTCAAATACAGTAAACTTGAATAGATTGTTATAAATTATGCAATTATGGAGCCATCCATGCTTAAATATTCCAGATGATATCCCAATTAATTGTCAAGCAACTGTGAAGTCATCTTCTAGAAGTAATCAGCCAGGAAAATAATTCTTGCATATAAAACTGATGCCTTTTCATTTTAAGATCATGTGTATTTTTCACTGATAAAAACATGAGCTCAAAATGGTCACTGAATCTTGGTAACTGGACTGTCAATTCACCATAAGTACACTAGCATGTCTTTAATTTTGCTTCAGAGACTATGCATGGATGGTTGAGATGGGACTATGATACAAGGTTCTTAAAAGTTTTGGTATCTGTTCCAACAAGAATATAAATTATCGCCTTTCATATTAAGATTTGCTCTCAGATGGGCAAATTCAATCTCCATTTGGAGATGTCATATTCCCAGTCATGATAGTGAGTAGAGGATAGAATAATTCCTGTAAACTCCTATATAACCTGGCATAAGGCTGCAAAGGTTGATGGAGCCCTCAACCAGAAAAACCAGCAGATCAACGTACCAATGGCAGGTAACCAATAAGGAGCCAGCAAGATTAACCTGAAACCCAGGGTGATCAACACTGTTGATCATTTGGCAAATGTGGCTGAATTGTGGGAAGGAGTTGATGCCAGATTGTCCCAAGGCATCCTCCAGAGCAGCTCACATGTCTGGAACAACAGAGTAGAACACTGGGAGTATCCTGTTTAAGCCATGCAACAAACAGGTCAATCATCGGTGTTCCCAAAAGTTCACACAGCATCTCTGCCTCACAAGGATCTACAGACCATTCTGTCCCTATGACCTGCCGCTGGTGACTAAGCTCGTTTGCCATAACATTAATCGTCAAGATATGTGCCAACCTCTCCTTTAATGCATCTGAGAACAGATGCACCTCCAGAGGTGCAGAGTTCAAGCGAATTCCAGCAAGGAGATTCCTGTTACCCAAACACCTGACTAGACTGTTCCTATCTTCCTGGCTGAAGGTCACAAGATGGAAAGGAGGATTGCTGACAGCCAACTAGTGCTGCTTTAGGTGCCACTAAAATGAGAGCTAATGGAGAAACCCATACAGAATGAACTTCTGCAAGGATGACTGGTGACTGACAATGACCTGCCAATGCCAACCTGCTTGTTACTCCATAGACAGGAACTCTGATGTATTCTCCCTGAACTTCCTAACATAATGGTCCAATGGAAACACTACACTACCATGTCTATGAACACAAGATCTGCTTTCTCCTAGTTTATTGTGATCTCAAGATTATAACAAAATGCAAGGAGGCAGTTTCTGTCATGGAGCAAATGCAAAGGTACAACAAATAGCACATACTGAAATGGGCTCAAGCTCACACTAGGGTGAACACTTGTGCAAACACCTATAGGACCATTACTAGCCCAAACCATAACTATGAACTGGTACATGTCCCCTTCACAAACGAATTGGAGATATTTCCAGGGCCCTGATGGATGGCTATTTGGAAATACATATCTTTCAGGTCGACAAACATGATGATGTCCTTTGCGATATAGTCCAACAGAGATTGTGTTACATCCATCATGACAAGTTTAACTAACAAACACATTCAACAGAGAGATCTTGATGACTGGCTTCCAACCACATGCACTCTTCTGCAGCAATGTCCACACCTTTGTAAACAGGGCCAGAGCTTTGGGCAATCCAGGAAGGTAGGCCTAAAAGACAGAAGGGAGGACAGTGGTCCTTGAAAGGTAGTCTATGACCATCCTGAAGGACAAACAATACCCAGGACTCTGCCCCATCACTGCCACAATGGACAGAATGCTAAATGGCAGACGGAGAGGAGGAATGCCAAGGAAACTAAAGCCATGGCTCCTGTCTCCCCAGAAAAGAAGGAAGTAATCTCCTGTTGGAGTCACTACATGGAGAGGTTGTTAATCAGCCCCTAAAGTGATGAGTCAACATAGAGGTGATATTTACAATGCAGGGAATGCACTTCCTACAAAGCTTGGATGTCAGGGAGCCTTCTAACATACAGATCAGACTATTAACTTGTTTCAAGACCCATCTAGCAGGCAGATAACATGTTAATTGAAACATGTCTAGCCTCTGGGGCAAACCTCATTCGATGAAATTAAGTTCAGCAATGGTGCTTTTGTCACCTCAACCTAGATCATTATGCTTACAAAGGAGCTAAACGATCTTATGCAAGCATCTCTACCTCAATATGCATGGATTCCATACATGGCCCTCATCTCCTAACAGGTCTCTAACCGGCTAGGTTTATTCCGTTATCTGACCTATGTGTCCGTTGTCTCATCTCTGTGAGCAAGAATATACAATACTCGTCCTGTGTGAAGTGGTGCATGGGCCGAATTGACCACAAGCCATGCACGCAACAACAATGAATTGTGGTGAGCCTGGGTTTGGCCATGCACACAGTCCCTATTTAAGTAGGGTGCAGGATGTGTACAGTGCACAGAGCTGACTGAGCATGGGTTGTGCTGTACATTTACATATAGTCCAATACGTGCACAAATGATGCAAAGCAGCACCAAGTGATGTCTGGGTTGGCTTATCCTGGGCTGTGAAAGCAATGAAATGGATCTGTGCCAATCAAAGCACAGGCCAGTGGCCAAGCACATCCTGGAACATACTTGGCTAGTTGTAAAGAACTAGCATGGTCAAAAGTCCAGGAAGTGCAGATCCTTCTCTTCATGTCCAAGAGAAGAATAAGGATGGAATGTGTCAGAGTCAGTTATTCTCTTCCAAATGGCAAGGCAGGTACGTGTGTGAATAGCACATGGGGGATCCAATCACATGCAAACCTGTGAATTAATCCATTTGCATCACCAGACATATTGAGAAACTGAGCAGATGACCAGGGATAAGTGTCTTGCCCAGGGTGTTTGTTCAGAGCAAGCTCATGAACCTGTCAGTCACTTCACTCAATCATCTACTGGATCCCTTACACAACAGAACAGTTAAGAAGGCACAAGCAGACTCACACTCAGGAGGGATCAAAGAGAGCAGATTTTAAACCCATCCACTCCAACTAATGGACATCTTCCCTAGTTACTGATGGCCAGGTGAAACATTCACTGGAAAGATTGATCAGGCAACTGGGTAATCTATCACAAACTAGTCGGCAAACCACATCCACCACTCACCCACAGCCTGCTGCTCAACTAATGGCTGAAGTAACTACAATATAGTCATCTTGAAAGAGGAAAAAGTCTGAATGAAGACTATCTAGCCTTCCTGCAGAGAGCTGTCTTTCAGGTCTTCCTTCATGTCTAACAGTCCAGAGATGGAGATGGTAAAGTAGAAGGTGAGGGGAAAGAGAAAGAGGAGCAGAGATGACGAGGAAGAAAGGCAGAAAAGGGCATGCACTTCTTTGGCCTCTAGAACCAAAATTCCCTATAACAAAGACCACACAGATCAAGACAGTTCCCAATAAGACAGGAGTAGCCAAAGGAGTTGTTAAACAGCCACAGCTGGGAACAAACAACAAGAAAACAACTACAAAAGGTTTCCTGAGACCTATGGTGCTGAACCCTAAGTTGTGGTCCTGTGCTTGAAGAAGATATGGAATGGATGCCCCGTAACACTGAGAAAAATCCATGGTGTCCCCAAGAACTCATGGTCCCAAAAAGGATGTCTTGTATTCCATATACCTGGTAGTGTTGCATACGATGACAGGTTAAGCAGTCTGTGGTTCATCAAAAGAGGGTAAATGGTCTCAGCAGTAACAGCCATCCACCAACCAATGCTCGATCCTAAAGGGAGAAAGTCCCTCAGAAAAGCCAGGCACCATCCCATCTTGGTCCAAGCTCAGGGAAAGCAGCCAAGGACCAGGCTATCAGTTGTATGTACTAAGTCAGTAACAAGCCAGCGCAAACTCAACGGCACAATACCGGGATTAAAACATTCCTCTCATGATATCAAACAGTCACAAAGTAAGTCCCACTTAAAATCACTGTGAATGATGCCCATTACCACTTATGGCATGAGACACTATGAGGATCATAGCTGGAGTAACTAATTCTCCCAGTAATGGTTCCCCAAAGGAATGAGATAGGTGTTGAAGGCAAATAAACACTGGAAAATCTTGGGGACTTCCAGCCTCCTTTATCCTGGAAGGCCAAGGCTGACTAATAGAACGAAATGGAATAAGGAAGAATCCCGTTGCAGCACTGGATGCTCAGGGGATGATAGCCCAAGTAACTGTGGGTCTGAGCCAAAACTAGGACCCCCTTCAAGAAGGAATGTTGACCTAGTACAACACACTTCAAAATCAAGGAGAATCCCTGATTTGCCCTATAGCAATATTGGAAAATTCAAAAAATCCCAGAAACTCTAGAACAGAATCACTAGTTCTGTGCAGGTCTGTCAACCAGAGTGGAATACACCATGTATATGCACCATAATCTGTACTCTGGAAGACTGGAAGACAGATAAGAGCCAAGGTAGCTCCCCACTTTCTGAACATCCCCAGCACCTGTTGCAACCAGGGATGGAAGACAGAGGAGAAGGGAAAGGGCACATGCAAGAGCTATTGCACCAACACATCTTCACAAACGACTTCTGTCAGCATTTCGGCATCTCCCAAGACAATGGGGAACATCAGCAATTAGGACACATGACATGGTCCTAGCCAGCCTGATGTTCAAGGAGGATACCAGACTGACCTTCCTGGGAGTCCCTCTGATGTCAGTCAAGAACTTGCATAACTTCCCTCCAGCTTCTCCCGAAGTTTCAATCACGAGAAGGGGTCAAAGAAGGGCATTTCTTCTGCAGGAGAAGAGCATGTTCCAGGATAATCCCAAAAGCTAACCCTAAGAAGACTCCAGTGAGAGCCCCTTTTCAGCAGTCCAAAGACCCAGAAAGGAAATTTGTTATTATTGTTATTAAGCCGACGATGAACCCTATTCATATGGAATGAGCCCACAGGGGCCACTGACTTGAAATTCAAGCTTCCAAAGAATATGGTGTTCATCTGAAAGAAGTAGCAGAAGGTAATAGGAAATACAGAAAGAGATCACTTATTAGAAAAGATAAAAAATTAACAGATTAATAAATAAGTAGATAAATATGTAAACTAATTATAAAATATAAGAACTGCTTTTGGGTAGAAATGCACTGCATCTTTGGTTGAACTTTTGGGGTTCCAACTGCACAATATCCTCAAGGAGACTGTTCCACAGCCCAATGGTTTGACAGCAAGGCATATTTACTACATATTAGTGCTGCTGTTCAGCAAATGAGTTGCTCTCAGCAAGAAAAGAGGATTAGGGATCAATTGTGAATGTGAAAGATCTCTGTTAAATATAACTTACAAAAATTGACAAACAAGCAACCATCCTTTGATGGTCCAAGTCATAGCTGCTCGTGTTAGGAAGCAGAAACCTACCACCATGAACCATTCTGTCTAAAAGATAAATCCTTGGCAGAGGCAGACACCCACACCAGAGAACAGTATTCTAGTAGAGAAAGGACAAATGACCTGAAACAGGTTGCACTCTTATAAATACATGAAGCCTTATGTACAATACCTAACTTCTGTGCAGCATTTGCTGACACTTTTCTTAGATGTTTTTCAAAAGTAAGATGTGTGTCAAAAGTTACACCAAGTATAGTTAAAGCCTCTGACTCATTTAGCAAAGTCCCATCCACCTACAGGGGAGGATGGGGTGGAAAATCAGTATGAGATCTACTAATCAATGGTGTTTTCGTTTTACTGGAGTTCAGCCTCATACCCCACCGACTACACCATTTACTAATCTACTCCATGTCACAAAGAGCAGGAGGGCAAAAAAGAACCCATGAACTCCTCTGGAAAGTCCCAACAATTTATACCAGAAGCTGAAGAAGAGGAAGGTATGAACCCTCCCATAACTGATAATGTTTCTCTAAAATACAAACCCAACTCTTGTTGCAAAAGCAAGTTAGTAATTTATATGAACCATGTTGATGGTCAAGTAATCTTTAACAAATCTGTTAAAAAAAAACGTTGTCAAGACCAACAACGCACAAAACAAAAGTAATAAAAGAATACAAAAAAATTGTTGTTCAGACAAAGCTTCAAAATCAAGATGTGTAGACTTGATGGCTGTAAAAAAGCAACCTGATTACCAACAGGTAAGTGGGCATTCACCTGGCTGCTACCTTTAACTACCTTGTTACCACATTTCAATGATCAAACAAGAAGTTACCAAAGGTATATCCATATAAAAGATGGTTTATATTCTTGTAGGAACCAACTTCTAAATAAACAGTTCTGGTTTGTATTCTCCTGAAATCAGTCTTGGAAATTTAATGTGCATCCTCAATGCCAAAGGTCAAGTTTTCAAAAGTCTATCCTAACCCCACAGGAAGGTTATCTTTGCTTAACAGTAATTAGAAGTCCTGTAATGACCTCTGAATGAAGTTTAGGAATCAAATATAGCTACAACAGCAAATGAATAGCAGTATTATGAAAAACAAACAACCAAAACTATATGTAGTTATAAGCATTCATTTTCATACTAACTGAATTAAATGTTGTATATCAATATTACCAATATTTTCAATCTCCACAAACAACCCTGGCTTGAGGGAACATTATCAACTGAGAAAAGTGAAACCAAGATATGTTAAAATGGGTTTTCCAGTAAATCTTTTTATAGCATGACTACTGCAATCAAACATGTTTGTATGGTATTTTTACATAATTTAATGATAATGTACAAAATATTTTCAGGTTTTGAAGATTCAAACATGTTGATAATTTGTAATATCTGTACACTGTAGATTTTAATTATAATTCTATTTTCATTTTGTTCTATTTTGGATATCACATCTGTGTGGTGTTTTTACACCACTTAAAAAGGTAAGGAAAATTTCTAATATTTCCCATTGTGGTGTCTAGTTTATCATTTGTCTGTGATTAATAACAACTGCTGCAAAAGCCTACATCCAATACTATAAAAATCTTATCTTAAAATAATACACCAGATGTAGCCTTACCCATTTGCACGCAATGAGACATGTTGGCCAAGAAAATATCTGACAAAGCACAACTAGGAAGTTTATACCAAACATGTTACTTTATAATATGATCAAGTTTTTATATTCGACGGTATGTCAACTTGAAAACCCATAAAACAAAGTATTTTCACAATAAATAAGCTGTAAAACTACAATGATCAATATGCTTCAATTGAAGCCACAGTAGTTGAATGTATCAAGACATACACCAACTAAAACATAGCTGTCAATTTATGAGTGATACAACCCTGGTTTTGTCTTTGTATATTTTTTTTTTTTTTTTGTTCTTTTGCTAGTCAAAATTGGTGTGTGTTTTCATGGTCAGATTGTCTTTGACACCAGGAAATACAGTAATTACTGTATAATAATGAAAGCCTATATCAATATTATTTTCATATATTAACCTTTAATGACACTTTTAATAAAAATCACTTTGCAAAAGTACCAATAAGGTGAATGAAGTTGTGTGAAAGTTTTTATAAACAAAACCCACCCAATGATAGTAACATACATAAATAACACCAAAGCAGCAACCTCCCATTTTCATTAATAGGGGTTTGAATCTTTAAATTAAAAATATACAAAAATATTTACAGAAGTGTCCAATAACTGTTAAATATTTGAATTTTGATTATGCAACAATGAATTAAACTTCAAAATTTAGGCTTAATGTATTCTGATATAAATTAACCAAAGGAATGTTATAAATTTATATTAAGAGCTACAAATGACATATCAAAAAAATCTAAATTCATGCTCAGATACTAAAAAAAAAAAAAAAGACATCTTCATCCCACTACTACAAATCTAACAAAAAATTAAAATTAATACTAGAAAATATGTGACATCTTTTCATCTACTACTTAAAAGTCTTGTCAGTTTCAGGATAAACTAACTGGAAAAATATTTATGTTGTAATCTTTCATCTCTTAAGTAACACTTCTAGTAATGCTAAGAACTAAATTACTTGACTGCAAGATAAACTTTGGAAACTGAAAATTTAAAGCATTTACACTTTCTCTCTCTTCAACTATTAATTTGCTTTTCAGCTTTAAATGGTTCAGTCATCCAGAATTGAATAGTTTGATGGTAAAATAAATTTTGTTTTTCAATATCTAAGCCTATCCCATTACTGCACTGCAGCATGCACTTGTAACTTGAACTATGTTTGAGAAAATATAAAACCATAACGTTTCATTTATATTCATTATAATTTGTACATAGAATTCACGAGGCACCTTCCTCATTTTCTGTCAAGGTCAGCTGTTCCCAAAATCAATGGTTAATTGTTCCTGCCTTTCTTTTTACTTTCAGGCCTTTACTTTCTGAGATTCCTAAAATTATCTCAGGAGTTAGCTTCACAGATTTTTAAAAATCAAAAGTTCTCCTAATGATTTCCAATTTCTTCTTCAACACAAGCCTAAAAGATGACCACCCTCACCAACAAAAAATTCACAAATTTATAAGCATATGAAAAAATGAAAAAAAATTTGAAAAATATAAGCAAACCACCAACATTCCTTACAACCCCCTAAGAAATGTGCTTGACAGTTTTGCTCCTTAACTTCATATATTATTGTAGCTTCAGTTAGAACTTCACAAAAAAATAAGGAAGTGGTAATGGAGTAACACAGTGCAAAACAATCATTATCAAGCAACAATGCAAAACTTAAAAAATAAATGAAAATAAATTGAGACTACTCTACATTCTAACATGTATGCTTTCAACCAAATCATCTTATATCACACAAATTCTGGAAGCTTAAGAAACATGGGTCACATATGCGGTAGTCAATACTTAGGAGCTGCTTCGGTATTAGGACATTACTTCCTGAACCTTTTAAAATATTTATGCTTTACATGCAGGGACTTAAACCTTTGAAAATTAAAACAAAAATTATCAACAAACTCATACCAAAGTAAACAACATGTATGACCATCAAGAAAAATGCACATGCAACAAGGGTTGAACTTTAATATTTTTCTTACTCTACACTTCAAAAAGATACATTACCTCTGTCTTAAAGTTTCAATAAATACCTACTTATTCTTTTATATTTACTGTGAGGATCATTTTTACGATATATGAGTCTACTTTATACAGTACATTAATTAGTATTTCACTCAAAACACTAGGGGTTCACTTGCCATTCCTTAGCTATCTGTGTCATCTTTTGCCTTTCCATACCATATTAGTAAAAAATGTAAAAACTTTCAAATACTTACAAACAAGCCATGTCCATTTTCATTTGGTTTAATATTACACATCATATTGATGACCTTGCGAGTTTCAACATCAGTTGCCTCAGGACTCTCAGCCGCAACAGGAGCCACAGCCTCAGGTGATATGGCACGCGGACGGGATGGAGGCTGCTGATTTAAGCTAAATGCTGTCAGGGGATAAATCCCATACCTGTCAAAATGAAAAACATCACAGGCATGGAATTATCTGAATATCTTAACTACTGAGACTTTTTAATATACAAAGGCATATGCAGGATATTAAAATATATATAAAAATTACAAGGCACTCTGAATAGAATACAGTACCAAGATAAAAAGTGTTAGCCTCCTGCTTATTATGTATTGTAATTCTATATTACTTTAATGCACTACAAGACAGGGAAAACAATATTTAACACCGTTTGCTAATCTGGTAATTAGCCAATAGTCAGAAACATCAAAGTGGTCACTTTCTACAGACCCATCTTCAGAACTCTGACTAAATCATTTCATGAAAACTATCAGGAAAGAGACTCAGTTCTGAAAGATGACAAAACCATATCTGAATGTTAATAGAGAAGTTCTTAGGTTCCCAAACTTGAAAATTCATTCCATATAATTCTCATAAAACATGGTGATAATATGAGTCTGATTCTGAGCAATGAATGTAGAAATGAGTCTTGATGTTTAAAATGTCACATCAACATTAAGGCAATAAAGTTCACTGCTGAACTTCACTTGAAAAATATGTACATGAGAAACCTGACATGAAACAAATCACAACAAGACAGTTAAACTAAATTATTGAGAAAGAACTAAGAAGACTTAAACAATACATACATAATGCTTAAAAGTAGCTATGCCTAGTGTACAATTTCATGTTGAGTTAGTGGACACCCTCAAGAAGTGCATAATTCAACAGAATGTTTATCTACAATACCATTAAGTATAATCTTTTTGTTTAGTAATAAAACTGAACTAAAAATGATAAAAACTCTGATACTAATCAGCCTAACTGGAAAGTCCTCATGTTTAATCTTTGATACAAACTTACACTGGATAGCACATACTGCAGACATAATAGATTACAGAAGCCAAATATATGGCTCATCTCTCTCTCTCTCTCTCATCAATCAAAGATACACTGTTATCACTAATCATCCACCATCTTTCCCCATTAGTGTTGCCAGAACATTTAATATAAACACCTACTTCAACAGTACACCTTTGTACCATCTAGCCAAAAATTATGCAATACCCCTAAACAACATGACATACACTTCAACATACTAGACATAAAACCCACACTGAGCCAGACAGATCCAAATCTTCATCTCATGGAGGACTTGCTACCATATCTGCCAGTGAAATAAGCCCTTTTTCTGTGCCCAATAATGCATTTGCAAACTGTCTGCAATATGGTCAGCAGTTAAAATTGTCAACAACATCCCACCTTCAAAATTCATAATTTTCTGTAACTAAGTGCTTTAGAGGCTCTGCAAAATTATTGCCCTAAAATTTCCATATTCAACAAATCAAGTTTTTTTTCCACAGATTACATGAAACTGGTATAAATGTTGAAATAAGATAAGGTACCTCCTCATGTAGACATAAGGGAAATGTGGAAGCTGATAAGGTAGCTAAAGCTGTAATCACTATGACTAAATCAAATATACCTGTTCTTGGCAGTAATTGGTTTCTATCTCTTGCAACCAATATGTTTAGTAAATAGCAAGATTTGTGGAATAATGAATCTTGACAATAAGAAATTAAAACAGATTAAACTAACCCCTGGATTGTGTAGTTCATTCCAAAATGAATGACCCACAAGACCCAATCCAAGACACAGAATGCAGATCTACTTCCAGTCAAGAACATTATTAATGACTGTCCAACTTTCAACCAATATTACATATCAAGTAATGGCAACAAATACTTGGAAAGAGATTTTTCAGAATCTTAAACGTTTTAAGATTATCCAATCTTAAATGTTTAGGGAATTTTAATAATTAAATAAGATCCACTATATTTCATCATGAACAAATCCTTTATGCCAGCCCAATTAGAATTAAGAATGTTAAATCAGTTGTCTAGCTAAACTATTTATTAATAATAACTACCCAAGCAACACAAATCAATATTATTTTTTAATTTTACCTACTCTTGACATACCTAGACTACAGTACTGATGAAATACCTATTTCCACTTAAAAATGTTAATTTTGTGTACCCAGAAACTGGTTCCCACAATAACCTGTATTTTTTCAACCTACATTTCATAACAGCTCAGGTATCCCCTTTAAAATTTTGGGGCAGATTGGCCTTTCCCAATACAGTACTGGATGGTGCTTGGTACTTCCTTCAGTAGGAATTCAGAAACTGCTGAAGGAGATGGTTATTCTGCCTAATAATACTGTACAGCAATGAAAGCCAAATAGAAGCAACCATATTTATGAAAGCCACAGAAGCAATTTTTCTCCAGTGTAATAGAAAATATAGTAAAACAACAATTTTACAGAACCAATAACCTCTCTGGGAGGCATCAGCCTTCTGTCTCTTTACTTTTGAAACAACCAATTATGTGAAGACAGAATTTCAAAATTTTGTGATGACTGGTAAACAAGAGTCAATGGCAGAAATAAAGCCATTTGTCTCCACTATCCCAGTATCTGATAGTGCTACAAAGGAATGAGCAACAATTTTCCTTCCTTATGAGAGGAAAAAGCTCCCATTGGACATGGCTACCCAGGAATTTGGGACCCCTATAAGAAAAATCTCATGACAGCCATAGCTGAATTTTTCCATCTAAAGAGCTCCATCTAATGTTCAAAGCCAAAACACTTATGTGGCTTTCCAGTGTCTAGAATTAAGGCTTGAAAAGCAGCACTACTGGCCTCCAACATTTTGCTCAACAATGTAACCTCCCTACTGCTTTTTTCTCCTATCTGTTGGGACCCTTTTTGAAGAGTCTGTTGTTGCACAATCCACTGAACAAGCCTGAAAACAGAATCGCACAATATACACTGTTCTTGAAAAAGGTAAATCTGGGGAACTCTACCCTTGAGAGTTTTTTATTCCTTAGCCTAAGAAAGCTTGGTGTGAATCAGAGCCATAAAAGCCTACAGTAACTGCTAAAGGACCCCTCCGAAAACAGAAGAAAGGACAACAATAGCATCAGCACCCATTTCAAAGCCAACAAGACACTCCTACCAGGGGAAAGAAAAATCAACTTCTGAACTGCATATTATACGGAAGGGAATGTCTTACCCTTGGGAGGCAGTATAATTCACAATGGGCTAGGGTAGAAATGGTCTCACCCTCCCCCTCCTCCAAAGTAGTTTTTCCAAAAACCATAAAACTTTTAAAAGGGGACCACAGAGAAAGATGGCTTTATTTGCCACCACTCTTCAGCATCCCCAAGAAGCATTCTTCCAAACGAAGGGTGATCCTTGACCAGTCAAATTTGAACAAATATTGTTTGCATAATTTTTATATATACTGTACTTATTTTATGGGAGCTCAGGAATGAAGGATTTTAACTGGTGGCCTACCTAGATGATTGGCTAATCTGGGGAGCCACCAGAGAAGGGGGGCTGGTGAAACCTGAGAGTGGTAGTGGACAGACTCCAGTCAAAAGGTTTCTTAATAAAAACAAGTCCCACCTTATATCCAGCAGACTTTTTCTGAGGCTGGGACTTCGTTGGGCTACTCTTTGTGGACTCAAAACCAGAATAAGGAAGGACTTAGCAGATTCCTTGCACAACCCAGACAACAATTGGAACGAAGCCTGGGCCTATTACAGTTTGGGTCCATGGTAGATCTCATCCTGAGACTGTGACTAGGATTTAACAGTCTGGCTCTCACAGGCCAGGAACAAGCTCTGTGATTACCTTCAACTGGGATTGGGAAGATACTCTGTCCATGGACCTGGAAGGGGACTCTGGCAACTGGCAAAAAGGCCGACCTGACTCTACCATTCTTACGATTAATAATACATACGGATGCCTTCTCAACAGGTTGGGAAGGCCATTGGGAGGACTGTCAGTTCGGGGGAAGATGGTCACCTGCTCGGAGGGAATGTCATACTGTCTTTCCATCTCAGAAACTTGAAACCTCATTTTGCTAGTCCTAGACAATATGACTGCAATGTCTTATATGAAGAGTTTAGGCTCCATGCTGAGCTCCTCTCATGTCAATAACTGCTAACATGCTTCCACAATCCGGAAGTCGACCGGTTTGCCACACGCAAGAACCATCAACTTCCAGTGTATGTCTCTATGAACCTGGGCAACAAGACAATAGCAAGAGCTGCATTCCTAGAAGACAGGAACAAATGGAGGACAATATACTTTTTTCCTTATTGTCACACATTTCAAAAGCTTTCAACAATCTACTAGCTTTCAATGGAACTGCTTGCCTAGTAGCCCTGAATTAGCCAAATGGTCATTGGTTCCTTATTTCTTCAACAACAGGCACAAAAAATTGATTCCATTGCTGTCCACTGTTCTATCCCAGACAAAAGGAGGGGAAGTCATCTACACATCTCCTTTCTGAGCCGTGACCTTTATGTCGAATTTTGAACCTAGTCTATTGTGAAAGTTATTTGCCTAACATTGCTAGGTACCTAGTGCAAAACTACGGACTTCATCTATCCAACACACCAGTCTGTATGGGATATGTGGTTAGATTACTGTTATAAAATTTTTACATTTTATTATCTTTTGAGATCAAGTGCCTTGCTATTTCAACAATCGTTGGCAGAACCCTTGTCTTATGGTTTGGAATTTATTCTAATACAGGCAGTCCCTGGTTATTGGCAGGGGTTCTGCTCTGATGGCGTGACGATAACTGAAAATGATTTTTGGTGCTTCAGTTATTGGCACTTCTGTTAGGTATGTGTCAGCACCAATAAGGAGAAATTGGCAATTTTCAGCACCGAAAATTGCCGATTTTCATCGCTAAACAAGCCCCGTAAAACCGGATCGCCGATAACCGGGAACTGCCTATACTGTACATAAATTGTTAATTCCATACTCCAGTCTTTTACATTACAGCAAAGGTCAGCTTCTGCAAGGCTTCCCATTACCTGGTCCCTGAATAAAGTTCTTAGACTCCTGTCATCGCCTCAATTTATGGTCCCAATACAAATACAACTCATATGACTGCTTTAGCATTAGGAGCTCGGATTAGCATACTGGGTTCTCTTAGACAAGGACAACAGTTCACCACTTGTACAACTAGTTGTCACTTGCTTTTGTCTCCTGGCAAATCATTCCTGGCCAAGAATGAGGACCTTTTTAAAGGGAAAATCCCCTCTTCTGATAAAAGAACTCTGTATCTCACATAAAATATTATGCCTGGTTCAAGCACTTAAGGTTTACTTACATGTCATGGCAAACATCCCAGATGGTCATATTTTTTCCTACATCTTAGCACAACCAACCCATACTCTAAATGGACTGAGAATTATTTTAGTGGCCCTCACTGAAAAGGCAGACCCTCACTCCTTAGCCCTAAGTTGCATGACATCCAAAAGGTGAGTATATCGTTAACTTTCTTCGAAAATGAGAAGTCTTCAAGTGTACTGAGTGGTTATTAGAGACAGTATTCCTGAACTGGTGAAGGCCCAATAATTCTGCAGCCAGACCCAACATAATTAAGTAACTTACTGCAGAACCACAATGGACAACACATTTATAGATTCGTATGTCTCCTGTTCTTTATTGCCAGACCCGAATGGGTATCCGGAATAAAGAAAACTGTTGATAACATGTGACTTTACCTTTGAATAAAAATTCCTGAAACACTACTGCTATTAGTGGTGGTCATGCTGGGTATTGCTGGGGAAGGCACAATCATCCTGCAGCGAGACCCCACATAATTAGGTAAGCCACCTTTCAACCACAAGAATAATACATATATTGGTTCATGTGTTGTTTCCTGTTCTTTATTGCCAAACCCATGGGTATATAGAATAAAGAATATGGTTAATAACCTGTGACTATATCTTGGACCAAAAATTAAACTGGGTTGTTGGGATTTACTTATTAGGAGCTAAGCCATTTCATCACCTGTCAATTTCTTTTGTAAGCTCCTCGGAGGACGAACAGCTGCTATGCTATCAAAAAACAGTTTTTGATGTAGGAAAAAACTTTTTTGGTGCCATTGTGACTTCTCAAACCCACCCACTTTCCCTGATAAAAAGGTATGGGATTGGGGTGAACACTTATCTTGCACAGACCTGGCGTGTAATGAACATGGCCGAAACAGACTGTTACCACATCTGTGTGAGTGAGACATAGAGCCTAGGAAGTCGCTGTAGGACAGGAGATAAAGCCCTCCTGTCCTGAGTCTTTTATATTCTATTACTATGCCATCAAGCACTATTCTGGCCGAGATCAACTATAAGAGAATTCTTTGTAATTGTTTGGTTTGTCTTATGAAGGCCTGGGGGGACCATGAGAGTGTAATTCCTCTGAGGACAAACGGCAGCTAACAAAAATTGGTTTTTCCTACATCAAAACCTGGTTTCATTTTTCTTGCATGTCCTGAGATCTCCTTGTTAATTTTTTAGCCAGACCACTGGGTAGGATTCCTACTATGAGAGGCATGGCACGAAAAATGCATTCTTAAGAAGTGAAAAATGGAGTGTGGAACAGCTGATGCTAGATAGCTGAATAAGAAGGTCACACAGGGAGATGATAAAAAAGTAAGTAGTATGCCCTGCAAGTCGACACTGCAACATATTTTAAATCTTTCAATACAATTTGTATCCAATTTAAAGACTTCAGATGTAAGCAATACAGAAATGACATAATAAACCTAGCTTACAATTAAATATACAATGGATAAATCTCCTTATTTACAAATTCAACTCCTGACATATAAAACATTTAATGTACCAATAAAAATATCTGCAAAAGCAAAAGATTATAAACAACACAACTATATAATACTATATAACTGTAAAATATAGTAATAAAATCCACAATTACTACCCAACACTGTTTACAAGAATTCTACAATACAAAATCAAAATCAAGGAAACTGGAAAAAACCTTGCCAAGTCATCCACGACCAATTTTTGTGTTCAAAGTTACCAAAAACAAACAACATTGAATAAAAGTAAACAATAATTCTCCAAGTCTTAACTTTAAGAACTATGGGGAGGAGTCAACTTTGGAATTTAAAAAAGGGCTTTAAAACTTTAACATGGAAATTATCAACAAATCCAGTAATGCAATTAGTATTCTAAATATTTGGAATGGGATAATTTAATTACTTTTCATTTCAATGACTTCTCACGCCACATGCAGTGTCTACATACTGTGATAAAAAATTACAGCAAATACTCTAAGTATTTGCTGTAATTTGTAAGAGAAAACAAGTTTTTCATACAAACTCATCAACCACAAGATGCCTTATTCTATGTAGAACTATCCAAGTGGCACCTCCATGCTCTGGTTAAACAAAACACTCCCACTGCTTCTGATGGTACCCTCATCTATCCTTACTCCACTGAGCTCGTCCGGCCTGAACAGAACAAGTGTGGGGATGTGAAGAGGGCAGTAAAAATCCCTATGATCAATGGGTTTGAATGAAAATTTGTTTCTGTATCTTAAAAATATTAAATCTTCAAACAACTCATTGCAGTAATCCTTCAATTATCCTGATGGCCATTACCTGGAACTTGACATTGTCTGGACCAGGGACCAAGGCCCCAAAGATATATATATATATATTAACATTTTTTTAAAATATGATAAAACTGCTTTCCAATGTTAGCAATGCTGTGCGGCCTCAGGAAAATGTTGTTAACGCTGCTTACACTCATAAACAGACTGAGATAGGGTATTGGGGGTTGGGGGAGTCTTGGAGAAGTTTCAAAGCTGGGGGGATGGGTCAGATGGCTGGGTGCCCTGGGAGAAGAGGGGCAGCAAGGCTGTGGAGAGGAACTCACACACAGAGGGGGATGGTTTGGAGGGTGGGTGGAACTGGGGAGCAGTTTCCCTGGATGGGAAAAGTGGGGATGCAATGTTGGATGGGTGAAGAGGGTTGGGCAGCTGTCTAGCATGCCAGAGCTTGTTTTGTTTTGTGTTATGCTTATGATTTTTTATTTACATTTTATGCTATCCCCATTTACATTTTTTCTGTTTCCTCAATTTTTATTTTTACAACTCAAAAGATAAATGCAATTGTGTGCCTTGGTACTTACGTAGGCACACTCATTCACTGGCATCGTGAACTTGCTACAGTTTGTTTTGTTTCATGTATTTACATGTGTGATTTTTCCACATTTTATTAAAGGCTATGTACACTACTGTAATACCAACAGTAATAAAATATTCTCTTGTGTACTGTAGAGAGATGAAATACCAACAGTAATAAAATACTCTCTTGTGTGCTGTTATGATATGTGTGATAACCATACTTGCAAGTCAACTAAACTTGTAATGGAATACTGCAGAGTAAATCAAGCAAAGCAAAAAAAAAAAATTACAAATGTGATACTGCACTAAGAAATTTTTACAAACACATGAATGCACACATTATGTAGAGACAGTTACATCAACAAATGATGAAATGGCACATGTAGAAGTAAGAAGAGAGACACAGGCATATAAGTAAAGCTTCTGTGATGTTATGGGGAGAAATGGAAAATCCTTAATTCCAATAAAACATTAAAAGGTCAACTACTTTTTAGTGGTGTTCTTAAAATGAATTTACTTTTCGACAGTCTTCATTGAGAAATGCCATATGTACTAAAGATGTAAAGACACGGTGTTTTACACGAACACAGTTTCCATGATAGTCTATACTTACCGAACAAATTTCACTTTCGGTAGATTGTACTAGGCTAGGCTTTCAAACAAGATTGGCAAACTTATGGCTTATGTAACAATTAATAACAATCTCTTATAATTGACAACCACTGACAAAAAAACTGACATAAACAACATCGTGTATGACGTAAACAAATGAGTCAGGAAACAGCTGTTATGTGATTTTGAAGGATATTACTTTAACATAAAGTTAGTTAGTTTACCTCTGTATACCTATTTTACATTTATGTACAAAAACAAAAATATTAATTCCAGTAATATATTAGTTTCTTTTAGCAACTAAAAAATGATTCTCCTAATTTTTTTGGAAGCTCAATAAGTTGATTCTGAGAACATAAACATTACTCAATGCAAATGGAGTAAGATCATTTTTTATAAGTATGGTATAGTATTACGATGATGATATAACATGATAATAAAACAGTATAAATGAATTGTAAGTAAAATATCATTTTATTACCATTACCTTTATCTTAAATACAGCTGTAAGAGACTATTTGACTAATGCAAATGGACACTGTGAGTGTAACACCTTGCCCAGGTCAATAGTTCACGCACATATTTTGTATCTCATGTATGGTAATATTATATGGCAATAACTGGTAAGTTTCTGTATAAAAATACATTAATGGTCTTTACACCATGGTAGGCTTTGGGCAAACACAGGTAGGCTACCGACCTGTGTCATCTAACGAGAGAGAAAGATGGGGTTGCATTTTTTTTTCAAACCGTATTTATGTAGTATATTTTGCTACATATATAGGAAAAAATGCAGATAACTGCCTTTTGCATAAAGTTTTCAGTTTAACCCTTAAGGGACAGCATAATTTATCAATGTGCAGCACCCCAGACCGGGGAAACTTTGAGGTTGGCAAAATAAAAAAAAAAAAATCACATCAATGGAAAGAGAATGACATGTACATTCACACTGTATAAATAAAAAATTCTAAAAAAATTTCCCTACCTTCCACGAGAAGTTGAAAATGACTATTTACAACCCTTTGTGGGGCCTCATTTACAAGACAATCATAAATTTTACCAACTTATATATGTTTTTTCTCATAAATAAATTTATTGTATTTTGTAAAATTGTTATTACTGCTCACACAATATCAAAACAGATAAGAAATAAAAGCAGTAACAAATTTTTGGCATATTTGTAAAATATTCACGTAAATTTACGAGAAGGAAGATTCAGTAACTTTTTTTACTTTTACATGCTTTTTCTAATATTTCTTTGCAATTTTCTTTGCAAAATTACATTTACAACCGACATACTATCGTAAAAGACAAAAACAAAAATCAACAGCAAACCCTTCGTGTATATTTACAAGCAAATTACAAAAAGATTCATGTGAGAGAGAGAGAGATGCAGTACTTTCCCCCTTGAAGTCACAAGCATTACTGATACTGGCCTAACTCTCACGTCTGTATAAAAGCTGCCATTAGTGAATTTATAGCGTATAGAAGTATTGGCACCTTTGTTTCGAATCATTATTACCATAACAGTGTTGCGTAATTCTGCTTCACACTGAAGCTCAATCCGTCCACCTCCCCAAACCTGTTTTACTTCACACTGAAGCTCAATCCATCCCTTAAGGGTTAAAGTATGATGGTTATTTTTTATAAACATAATGAGTGTTTACAGTTATGTAGTACTGACAAAGTTAGGTGAGGAAGGGTGTGGAGTTGCCCTTGAACACCCCTAGATTTTTTTACCCACCCTTATCTGGATGTTGCCTTCATCAAAAGTGCCCTTGGCTCTATTAATCTGGAAAATTCAAGGATTATAGGACTAGTAATCATAAAATACCTGAACAGCAATTTACTATGAAGGACATAGAGATATGCCACAGCACAACACAGGTTGGATACTAAGACAAGGGAGCCTATATGGTTCTAGTAGAGGGGAATGCCTGGAGTAATGGTTAGTACTCAGCAAAGGAGACAAGTCCATGACTCCAAAAACCCATCTCATCCGATACCAACATACCATGGCCATGGTGATATCTTGAAGGAGTCAGAAGTGAGACAGGTTAGGAAGAGAAACAGGACAGATTGCTACCAGTGTTAACATCCTGTATAATCTGTCCTGCAGTCACTATAGGCCCTAAATAAAAAATGAGTTACACCCACGGTAAAATTGGAGAAAACTAACTAGCATCTTCATGCCCCTGCCCTCAAGGCAGCAGTCCTTTCCATGTTGACTAAATGCCATGGAGCTGGAGACTGCTTGAACCTTGTGAGCTCTTATCTTTAGTTGGGTAAAGTCATCACCTGCAGCACTTGCATAGGCCCTCATTATGACTTGCATGAACCAAAATGGTATCTTACCTTTGGAATCAGTTTTTCTGACAACAATGTCTGGTACGTTCTTGATAGAGACAGATGATAGCTTTGCCATTCTCCTGCAGGGTATCTATTGTAATTATGTCTAGGTACTTGACTTCCATGGAGGCTGACAACACTGATTCACCCCATGATGACTTGAAGGCCCATGTGTTGGCATGTCTGAAGAAGTGTTTCCAAGTACTTGAACATTACGGGTGGGATGTGGCCCAAATCAACCAGTCATCTAAGCAGTGATGGATGCAGATGCCCAACCTGTGGGCCCAAGCCAACTATGGCACCTAGCTCCATGTGAGGACCTGCAGTGCTGTCAATACACAGAAACTGAGAACACTGAACTTTTAGTTTTTCCTTCCCAAGTGAAGCAGGCATAATTCCTTTGGGATGGATAAATAGGCATCTTGAAGGTCTTGAAGGGCCTCCTCACCAATTACAGGCAGTCCCCGGTTATTGGTGGCCTCATTTATCAGCGATCCAGTTTTAGGGTGCTTGTCCAGCGACGACAACAACTGGATTTTTGGGGTCGATATTCGCCAATCCCCACTTATCGGCACCAGTAATCCCAAGTTACTGGTGCTGATAACTGGGGATCGGCGCCGATTACTGGGGATTGGTGCCACTATCGGCGATTTTTGGTAGTATACTTTATAGTGTAGGCTAGGCTACCATATATGTATACATGGTACTGAATACCCTAATGTAGGCTAGGCTCTATTCAAGATACATTTTTCCAACAAACAATGGGTTTTTTGAAACCTAACCCCATTGTAAGTAGGATAATAACTACACAAGCAGTCCCCGGTCATTGGCAATCCGGTTTTACAGCACTTGTCTAGTGACGAAAATCTGCAATTTTCAGTGACAAAAATCTGCAATTTTCGGTGCCGAAAATCGCTGATTTCTGCTTATCAGTGCCAACAATTGGGTATTGGTGCTGATACATATGTAACAGATCGCCAAAAAAATTCTGAAAATCGCTGATTTTCGGTTATCAGCAATTTATCATCACTCTATCAGAACGGAACCCATGCCGATAACCTGGGACTGCCTGTATAAGCATTTTAGAGTTGTTTTTTGTGTGTTTGAACTATTAAAATAGGCAGTTCTAAGTGTTTTTAGAAGGGTTCCAAGTATTCACAGATTTTAGCTATTCATGTGTGTGTCCATGTGTGTGTGTGTGTGTTTGTGTGTGTGCGCAAATATGGGGGGGTTTGCTGTACCTGAGTACTTTAATAGTTTTAGCACAAAAAATGCATTTAGTCACAAGAATTACATGAAAATACAATAATTAGTGAAAATTTCTGCATATAATGTGTATATATGTTCCACAGAAAAATCCGCAAATAGGTGAAGCCACGAACCCAGAACCATGAATAGGCGGGGATCCACTGTAAACCAATTACAATCTAAGGTCGGTTCCAGGAACTTGTTTATGCTCCTTATTTTTGTGACCAGCCTCCACCCCCTTAGGCTTTCAGGACCACAACCAGCCGGATGTAGAACAGTGGGTACCCTAAACTATCTCCCACGATTCCATTACAGGGGTTGAAGAGTTGACAGCTCGTATCTCCTACCATGAAAGCTGTATCTCCTACCAGACTTCCACTTCTCCTGGGGGCAAGCCCCTACCCTACAGAATGGCAGCCATGTTGTAGGACTGGGATCATCATCATTTCACCCCAGTGAGCTTTATCAGAGTCCCAATACATAGCTGGGACGAAATTTGTTAGTCCAATAGAGAAAGGGTGCCTCTGCTGGAAGAGGCACAACTGCTGCCAGTGTGTGGTCAAGGAGCATAGCTGCTTCTGCTGGAATGACATGCTCCTGAAGGGAGACTTTATTTACTGGTGCAAGCTCTCTGGTGACAAAGAAAATGGTGATGAAGTCAGGGTAGATCTCCTATTGAAATCACCCTTGTAGCCATGCAAGTCAGTTGCTCACTAACTACTTTGCCAACTCCCCCAAGAAAAGGAAGGCGTCCAGTTCCAAAGCTCCTGTACGTCTGCTATAGAGAGAAACCAAGAGGTCCATGAAGGCTATATCCCTCTTCTTTATGACTAAATTCAATAAGAAATGCCAGGCTAGACATATGTGAATGATAGAGACCCCAAATGATGCATGAACCATCCTTCTTGCCACTGTTATTTCTTCTGCCAAAGGATTTCTCAGAGACAGGATGGTACTCGTGCTGCCAAGAGTCAACTCCTGCCACATATGGTAGATCGGTGAACTTTCTGCAGGAGGTATTCCAATTTGCAGAGGTGAAGGTGATGGACCCAATGTTAAGGAGTAAGGAATGTGCTGGGTGATAATTTTCATGGACTGGGCAGAGCAGGTATGTACTTTTATTTATAAAAATGCCTTGTCCTCTGTTCTGACAGGGAGAAGTGTCTGTCGGCCAATCATAGCCTCTAGTGGTGCCCTAGCCCTCTGTCCTCAAAACAGTGTTGCTGAGGATTGCCGAGACCAAACTTGCCAAGGACAAATCACAACTACAGGTCGCTGACCTCTCTCTACCTTGAAACAGCTCTGCTACATAGATTTGATTCAGAGGTTAGGAAGGGTGCTGTAGTTTGAAGATCCCTCATTCCCAATACATGACCTCTTCAGTGGTTGTTTATCAGACTCCTCTACAAAATTTATTTGGTCCTGAGTTGTGTCAAACCTTGCCCTCTTGTTTGGAGTTTAAGTAGGCTCTGTGGGGTCAAGGAGACTGTAAAGAGGAAGGTCCTATGGCTCTTTTTTATCTGTGATTGTTTGCTGACTGCTTAAATGCCTACAGTAACGTGATCTGGATTACTCTCTTTTCCTACCACCAGAGGAGTTTGACTCTGAATTCTGGTCAAAGACAAGAAGAATCAAAGCGAGCTCCCTACTTGAGCCATCTGATGAGGTGGCACAATGCACCCTTACCACACTCAAAACCCTCCTACAAGGCTGCAAGACAGGGAGGCATTGTAGAAAGCACCCAGCAAGACTGTCATAGGTATACCCTCTGGGCCCTTGTGTGATCAATGGCAGAAGCAGCAATTTCTCTTACATTAGCAAAGGCTATGGTAACTTCTCGAGTAAGTGTTGAAGCAAGGCCAAAGATTGGCTATGCAGCACTTCTGAGGATTATTATTATTATTAAAGTACTTTACCAGACCACTGAGCTAACTTTCAGCTCTCAGAGGATTCCATTGGTGATACCCTGAGGGTCACTGGCAACAAGTTCAAGAAGAGACCAGACAGCAGTTGGAATCAGTCTGCTGAAACTGTCTGTCATTTTATGTGGTCTCAAAGGGCATGGTCTATCTTGAGTAACTGACGAACTTTAGCAGGACTGAGCATGGCAATGGTCCCATGGAAAGGGAGGGCCATTGGTGTTTGGTCATGGATGGTAGTTGGCAGGGACACTAGAAGAATAAGAGGCATGAATGTAGCAGCTCACTCACTCAGAGAGGAAGGTGGAATATCCCGGCCAGCATATGCAGCAGTGGGCAAGTAAGTCTATTCAATGACCACCTCAGCATCAATGAGTTGAGGTGTGAAGATCGGGCAGTCAGTAAGCTCATATCTTGCAATTCTGTCCTGCCCATTGCATGGCATGTGTTAGTGGCTGAGAATTACACTGGGGAACAGTCACACACTGGACAGCCCAATGATGCATTGTGGGGTTTTCTGAGCATGATGTTTATATGATTTTATATGACCTTTTCTACACAAAGTGAAATCACTGATAGCCAATCCTCCTATTACACTTCTAAAATTAGTTCAGGTGAACAATACTCATTTTCACACAAACAATCAGCACAGGAAAAAAAATTACCCTACATTTCATTATATAACCCTCAGAAACTAAAATGAAAGGAATCAGAAAATTATAGAAAATGTAAATTACAATGTAGTAATACAAAATCTGATGAAAATGGCTGCTGATCATTAACATCAATTATTAATTCTTTTAATAAAAATGGCTGCTGATCATTAACATTAATTATTAATTCTTTTAATAATCTGTATATCCAACCCTAGATTGAAAATACAAAATTCCTGAGGCCAAGATTTCCCTTTATGAAGAACGTGAATAATCTCCAGATGGACGGAAAGTGAGGAAAAGACCATGCCTGCAACAGAGATTGGCCTTTGAGTACTCATTCCAATCCGGTGGAGGGAACTGGCAATCGTTGGTTCCCTTCACACATGTGCACAATACAAAGTCACACAATACAAGGGAAGAGTATAGTAAGGAAAAAAAGTAAGAAAGGACTTAAACCACAAGGCACCTTATGATTATTGAGTGAATGAGAAAACAAGAACTGCTTTCACTCTCTGTGACAGCTTGAATTAAAAATACTAGTACCGAGGCAAAAAATCAATACACAATGTGTATAAAACTTTAATTCAGAGATAAAAGTACTAAATTTACGAGATCCCTTCCATTCGGCTTTTATATGCTTTGTGTTAGGAAAGACAGAATCATGCTCCTGCAATCTCCCTAATCAATACCCCCTTACAATCTACTGTACCTTGGTTGATGTCATGACGAGATGGAAAATTTTGATTCTATGTATACAAGAGACTAAATGGAAGGGGAAAAGTGCAAGAAAGCTTGGAGAAGGGTATAAAGTTTACTACACAGGGGAAGACACAAGGAGAAATGGGGCAGGAACTATTCTCCATCTAGATTTGCAAGAGAATGTCAGAGGTCCAGCATATCAGTGACAGGCTCATGTGCTTAGTTTGTGAAAGATAAGAGAATGTGATATATCATCTCGGCATATGCCGCTCAACAAGGATGCAGTGAAGAGGAGGAGGAGGAATTCACAGGGAAATTATAAGAATATACAGAAAGAGTTCCAAGAAGTGAACTATTGTGTTATATGGGGACATGAATGCCCATGTAGGTGAGAGTTCAGATGGCTTTGAAGGAATACATGGAGGAAGAGGTTTTGGAAGAAGAAACCAGGAAGGTGATAGACTGTCAGAATCAGCAGAAGCTATGAATCTGGTAGTCTTGAGTACACAGTTTGACAAAAGTAGAAGTCATCTGGTAACAACAAAAGTGGACAAAATGAGACACAAACCGATTGTGTTTTGGTTAAGAAGGAAGACAAAGAAAATCATTATGGATTGTAAGGCTATTCCAAATGAATCTGTTGTAGCTCAACATAAACTGGTAGTGGCAGATTTTAGGTTGAAAGCAATAAGGAAAAGATAAGCCCCAGCTAGGAATAGGAGGATCAAAACTTGGGAGGGGGCAGCCAAGATATAAGAAGAATGTGTGGTATACAGTAAACCCCCCGTATTCGCGTTCTCATGGTTCGCGGACTCACGCATTTGCGGGTTTCTCTGTGGAACATATCTAGCCATCATTCGCGGAAAATTCGCCCATTCATGGTATTTTTCACTGAGAAATATTCACTAAATACTGTATTTTCATATATTTTTCATGAGTAAATGCACTTTTTGTGATAAAACTATTAAAATACTCAGGTATAAGCATTTTTACAGGGTTTTTCTTGGTTTAAGCTATAAAATGGGCAGTTCGAAGTGTTTTTAGATGGGTTTTAAGCATTCGCGGATTTGACCTATTCACGGGGGGGTGTGGGACGCATCCCCTGCGAATACGGGGGGTTCACTGTATGTAATGTAATGGAGAAGGCTAGGGAAGCTTGTCTGAGATACTATGGCCATATAATAATAGAGGAGGTGGAACCAATCAAGAGAGCTTAGAACATGCCAGTGATGGGGATGAGGAGTGTGGGGCACCAGCAGATCAAGATGGATGGATGTGGCAAGAAGGGATATGGGTGAGGTGGGACGGGGGGAAGAAGATGCAAGAAATAGAAATAGATGGAGAAAGCTGACTCGAGCGGCCGACCCTGCTATACAGCAGGACTAAAAAGGTCAAAAGAAGAAAAGGAAGATGAATCTACCTTCATGCTTCTGGTCACTTTTCTAATGATTGGTCCCCCAGTTGCTTCCAAAAAATTATTTTCCTTTCCGCAATATCAGGGAGCCTACTCCTGTTTTCTTAAACATTCCTAACAGTATGGTCCTTAAATCATATAAATATCTTACAGTTCATTATTTAGATTCTACATAATTTTCATTTAAACACACTAAGCAAAGCCCTCACATTTGTTTCTAAGCCTCAATGGTTTCAATACTGTAATTTAAAATCCTCTAAAACACCATGTAAACCCTGCCACTTCACTATTGGTCTCTTCCCAACTACATAGTTGTCCAATTTCTTTTAGTTCTTGAATTTTCATCTCATTTAACCCTTAAACGCCGAGCCTCTATTCACAAACGTGTTTGCCGTATGCCGGTGGGGTTTGGGAGTTAGCGCCGAAGCGGAAAGAAAGTTTTTTTAAAAAATCACTGCACGCTAGTTTTTAGGATTAAGAGTTCACTTTTGGCTCCTTTTTTTCTCATTGCCTGAAGTTTAGTATGCAACCATCAGAAATTTAAAAAAATATCATTATTATATATAAATATTGGAATATAAAAGTGCAAAAAGAAAATTTCATATATAATTGTATACAAATCGCGCTGTGAGCAAAACGGTTAAAGCTAATGAGCTATTTTTTTTCGTTGTATTGTACACTAAATTTCGATGACTTTAGTGTATAATAAATTGTAAAACGATCAAAGTAACACAGAGAAAATATTATCACAAAATGATGCATGAATTTGTAATGTGCAGACAAAAATTTGTTTCAAAAATTCACCATAAATCGAAATATTGTGCTAGAGACTTCCCGTTTGTTGCAAAATGAAGGTAAATGATGGTATATTACTAGAATGTGAGAGTTTTAGCTTACAATTGCATTTTTCAACCATTTCGGTCGAGTTAAAGTTGACAGAAGGTTGAAATTTTGGCACTTATCGTGATTTATATGAAAATATTTCCAAACTGATAAAAGCTACAACCATGAGTTATTTTTTGTTATATTCTACATGAAATTACACACATTTTCACATATAAAACTTTTTGTAACGGCTAATATAAAACAGTGCAAAAATTACGACAAAGTGACTAAAGAATTTCAGAGATTTTAAGCAGAGTTAGCGCGCGTGGACGGAAGGAAAAAGTTTTTTTCAAAAATTCACCATAAATCGAAATATTGTGCAAGAGACTTCTCGTTTGTTGCAAAATGAAGGTAAATGATTGAATAATACTAGAATGTAAGAGTTTTAGCTTACAATTGCATTTTTCGACCATTTCGGTCGAGTCAAAGTTGACCAAAGGTTGAAATTTTGGCACTTATCGTGATTTATATGAAAATATGTCAAAATTGATAAAAGCTACAACCATGAGTTATTTTTTGTTGTATTCTACATGAAATTTTACACATTTTCATATATAAAACTTTATGTAACAGCTAATATAAAACTGTGCAAAAATTATGACAGAGTGACTAAAGAATTTCTGAGATTGTAAGAGCCTGACGCCGTCTCTTCCAAACATGTGTGTGTTCGTCGTCCATCGGAGTGGCGAGACGTTTGGCATCTTCACAAACAGAAACATACACACAGTTTGGTACAGAAGATTCGTTGGAACATTATGAGTACATGATTAGAATGCTTGCATGGCAATGCAAGTAGTGGTGATTGTACATACATCAAGATAACAATGGTTAGGGAGAAACAGACAGAAATATTGTATGGTTGAAATCACGTTCCTTTAGAGAAAGAAAACGAGATGCTCTTGTTGTCTTGTCCACTCTGATGACGACGAACACACGAACACACACGTGTTTGGAAGAGACAGCATCAGGCTCTTACAAGATTTTCAACAGAGTTAGCGCGGACAAAAGGAAAAAGTTTTTTCAAAAATTCACCATAAATCGAAATATTGTGCTAGCGACTTCCAATTTGTTGCAAAATGAAGGTAAATGATTGAATATTACTAGAATGTAAGAGTTTTAGCTTACAATTACATTTTTCAACCATTTCGGTCGAGTCAAAGTTGACAGAAGGTTGAAATTTTGGCACTTATCGTGATTTATATGAAAATGTCAAAATTGATAAAAGCTACAACCAAGAGTTATTTTTTTTGTATTCTACATGAAATTGCACACATTTTCACATATAAAACTTTTTGTAACGGCTAATATAAAACAGTGCAAAAATTACGACAAAGTTACTAAAGAATTTCAGAGATTTTAAGCAGAGTTAGCGCGCGCGGATGTAAGGAAAAAGTTTTTTTAAAAATTCACCATAAATCGAAATATTGTGCTAGAGACTTCTCGTTTTGCAAAATGAAGGTAAATGATTGAATATTACTAGAATGTAAGAGTTTTAGCATACAATTGCATTTTTCGACCATTTCGGTCGAGTCAAAGTTGACCGAAGGTTGAAATTTTGGCACTTATCGTGATTTATATGAAAATATGTCAAAATTTATAAAAGCTACAACCATGAATTATTTTTTTGTTGTATTCTAAATGGAAATGCGCACATTTTCATATATAAAACTTTATGTAAAGGTTAATAGAAAACGGTGCAAAAATTACGACAAAGTGACTAAAGAATTTCTGAGATTTTCAGCAGAGTTAGCTGATGTTTTCTTTTGGGATAAGAAAGAAATTCGCGCATGCGCAGCTAGGTCACGCTTGTAAACAAAACAACAGCGTGATCCGTGAACTCCCAGCATCCCTCAAGGCGCGATTTAAAATTTTTCGCAAACGAAGCCAAGTATTTTTCCGCGAATATTTAAAAAACTTTTTGTAGTCGACGTATTTTACATCCACTTGGCACCTGACAGACAACTTTTGTCGGCATAAAATATGTCCAGTTGGCGTTAAAGGGTTAAGAACAAACAATACAAGTGAGCTACACCAGTCTACAAATGTGACTGGATATTTTCACTGAATGAATTCTTCATGACAATCAAATGATTTGCCGAGATCTGCAATTTCATCATCATCCATATTTTGCATAAGGTTCTCTTCCTTAACAAGGTTAGAAGTGTGACAAGTGACTATTTCCCTACTTGTGTATTTATTTACTGCAGGCTTTTTGCTTTTAATAGGAACATCTGATACCCCCTTCAAGGTAAGGACTCACTATGCTTCTCTCTTTTTTTTCTCCTTTCCAGTCTGGATTAAATGGTGTCATTAAACTAATAATTTTTATTATTTATATGTAAGAAATAAAAAAAAGAAGATCCATGAAACAAAATACATAAAAAAAATTAAATAGCATTTTAACCCTAAATGATGTGATGTGCTTCAACAAAATACTCACTATGTGGGCAAAAAGACGAGCAAGATTACTAATATAAAAACAGTTACTAGCTCATGGAATGATACAAGGAACAAAGTTTCATATTCTACTTACTAGCCTCATGGAAATGATACAAGGAATATAGTTTCATATTTTACTAACACCTTTTTTTTTCTTCCATCAAGATGCACAATAACAATCTGTATCTCCAATCTTGCTGTTCTTTCACCCAATTGTGAAGTAAAAATTCCACAGAAATCATAAAGATTCCGAGCTTTTCAGCAATGTTTCAGATCCAAGGCTTAAAACTACTGGAGGATAACATATGTATATGCAGTGTTATATTCCTTACCCAAAATGATAGACACATTTCTAATGAAAACAACAATAATATGCAGTGCAATAGCCAATAGCAAAATCAAGCACTAGGGAGCAAACAAACATTCATTCTACTTATAATAAACAAATAAAAGTGAAAAAAGACATTACAAATCAACATAAACAACACATATTACCTGACATCTTCAATGAATTTCTCCAACTTCTCAACCAAAGGCAGGTCACTCATTCTGAAAAGGGTGGGCTCTTTGTCGTTGTGTCGAATCTCTGCTACTATGGTGTCATCACTATATTGGTGTTGTAGCATTTCCTCTACACAATTATCTATATTTTTACTAGCTGAAAATTCAAAATGACATACTATATAAAAATCTGAGCCAATTTCAAAAGTAAAATACTTAACTGTACACTGTATACAACATCATGTATCCAATATATTCCTAATAACATTTCCAAGGTAGTGTTGACAACCTAGTTTCAAAATACATTTTTTGAAATCAAAACTTTTCCTTTCAAACCTATTACTGTATATACAATTAGTCCTTTTTGTGCTCATATCATCATCTCTGAGAATTCTCTTCCTCTAGGAAAGAAAGAAAATGTCAATCATTCAGCAGTACTGTACATGAGTAGGTGGATCCCCAAATCTCAAGTAGATATCACATTCATTATTCATGCTGCCTGATCCATAAGCTAAGAAATTATCAAGGATGGCAGGTGGGACCTGCATTGTAAGTACTGTAACGACTCTGTATGAAAAAAAAATCTTTCAACATAAAAACACTAAATTTTATCTTAAGCATAAAAACCCATCTCTCTCAACAACCCATGGTTGTGTTTGTGAGACAGAAAACCAGAAACTCTTAAGAGGTTTGTATTTTGTTTACTCAAGTAACTACAATGTCCATCTTCTGCTTCAAACCTGTCACAGAATCTAACAGGCTGAAGACCCTGTACTTCCATCAGGTACTTTCAGAAGCAACTAAACTACAAGATAACAGCACTTGCCCATTAAGCATGATGTATAAAGTATATAGAATGTAGAACCTCAATCAAAGTAAGAACCAACTGTCTCACTTCTACTAGAGTGAAGTACCTAGTAAGTATAACACGTGTGTGTCAGCAGTGACACAAGCTTGATAATATCATAAGACACCTCCACGTGCCTGCCACTTTTAATTAAGATCAAGAAATTTTTAAAGAAGCACTGGACAAGAGGATCTGTTCTCATGGAAAAGCAACATTCCTGGTTACCTGCCTGTTTGAATGTCCCATGAAGCTTGGTTTTCCAGAGACACAAACAAATTTTTCTGACAAGGTAAAACAGCATCTTTGGTGTTGGCATGGTACACGAGTGGTGAAATGGCAAAGAATATAATGGCTTGTTCCTGGTACCTGGAATTTATGTCCATGAAAAAGTTGACTTCACAGGACAGATCTACCAAATTCCAATCCTTGGTATGCTTATAACCAACTAAAGATGACATCTCAGAGGTCTTAAGACATCCCAAACGACCAATGTTAAAGTGCTGTCAAAACTGCCTCAGTTCTACTAAATGACCTAAATCAAGTTATGCAGTTTAGGAGCTGATAAAAGCAAACCTAAAACCTATATAGCTGAGACCAAAAATTCAAGAAATTTAGAATAACATTTTTTTATAATAAAATAAAGTTTTATACATACTTACCAAGTAATTACTTAGCTAAGGGTTTCTAACTCGACGGCAGCTTCAATTTTGAAATTCGCGGAAGCGACAGTCTTTTGTTTATGTAGGTGACTAACCCTGCCCATTTTTGGGGTGAGAGAGAGGAACAACTTAGCTAGGGGCTTCACTTTTGTTTATGCTCTAAAGTCCATGCAAGGGGAGGAGGGCGGGCTCCATTCGTAATTACTGGGTAAGTATATATAAAACTATTTTATTATAAAAATGTCATTTTTATTTAAGTAACTTACCCAGTAATTAATTAGCTGAATACACATTGAAGGAGGGGGGGATTCATGGACACCTTGTACTCCAAACATTAATAGTGATAATGAAATGAGAACAAAATAAATAGGTTTATCATTGAAACAATGCTTGTTCCTTACCTGGTGAGAGAGCTGCACAGACAGATACAGATAGATACTGCCTCTGGTTGGCGCTCATCTCAACCAAGTAGCGGTGTGGCGGCATAGCCAGGATCGCCTCTGCTGAAGTGAGTGACTTTGTAGCAGAGGAGTACTCCAATCGCTAACAAAGTATGAAATAAACTTTGCAACGAAGGAGATCTCCGATCATTAACAAAGCCAACAATTATATGTCCCTGGCCAGGGTGCAGTACAATAAAAAACAAAACCAGAGAATTAGTCACCTACATCACACATAAAAAACACATATATAAATGAACCATCACCATACACAGAAAAAACTGGTGGGCACTCTAGGTACCCTCTACCCTCCAGGGTCCCCATGAACTCAACACCTTGCTAAGGCAGAGAGAGATAGAAAAAAACGAAGAATGCTTCCTACGTTCCTTTCCTGAACACTACGCCATCCATGGACAATGGTCCTAGTGTACTGCAGTCTTCATAAGTCGTCTCCATGTCTCGCAAATAATGCATAGCAAAAACAGACCTGCATTTCCAGAATGTAGTCTGTAAGATCGAAGCATGAGAAAGATTATGCTAAAAAACTACTGATGTAGCCACTGCTCTCACGTCATGAGCTCTAACTTTTAGCACAGGCAGAACATTCTCTCCAATTTGAGCATGTGCTTCGAGAATCACGTCTCTTACGAAAAAAGATAGAGCGTTTTTAGACATAGGCCTGGAAGGGTTCTTAACCGAACACCAAAGATTCTTCGCCGGGCCTCTAATCTTCTCGGTCCTCTTGATGTAACATTTAAGCGCTCTCGCCGGACACAGACTTCTCTCCTCTTCCTCTGGACCCAGGATGTTCAATAAACCTTTAATAGCAGAAGAACAAGGCCATGATTGTGAAGGTTTCTCGTTTTTAGCTAAGGAGACAAGGGTAAGAGAACAGACAGCATTACCCTGAGAAAAACCTATCCTTCTGTCTATTGCGTGGAGTTCATTCACTCGTCTTGCAGTGGCTAGAGCAACAAGAAAAATAGCCTTCTTAGTAAGATTCCTCAATGATGATGAACGCAAGGGTTGGAATTGTGAGTCAGCCACTTTAGGACTACATCTAAGGGTAAAGGGAATACCTCCTCCTTGTTACCTAGGTCTTGTCAAAAGGCCTAATAAGAGCTGAGTGATCCTGGTTGGAAGAAATGTCTAAACCTCTGTGTCTAAAGACTCTATATCCTTTTATCATAGATGAAGAAAGGACCCCGGTAGATCTCAAGTAGAGAAGAAAGTCTGCCACTTGAGCTATAGTGGTTTCAAAGGAAGAGATGTTATTCTTCTTACACCAAAGTCTAAACACTGCCCACTTTGCCTGGTAGACTTTGTTAGTAGAATGTCATCTACATTTAGAAATAGCTTCTGCCACAGCTCTTGAAAAGCTTTTCGCTCGCAAGAGTCTGCAGACAGCCGAAACCCTGTCAGGGCCAGAGTGGATCTGTCCTGATAAAACTTCCGGTAATGGGGTTGTCTGAGTAGACTTGGGATTGCTGGAAAAAGGCATGGAAATTCTACTAGAAGCTCAAGCAGCTCCGGGAACCATTCTTTCCTCGGCCAGAAGGGAGCTATCAATGTCATCTTGGTGCTTTGATGCAACTGGAGCTTCTTCAGCACCTCCCTCACCATCCTGAACGGAGGGAAGGCATACACATCCAGGCCTGACCAATTCTGCATCATCACATCAGTCGCCCTGGCTTGAGGAAAGGGTGAGCAGAACAGGGGAAGACGGTGGTTTCTGGGAGTTGCAAACAAATCCACCATCGGTTCTCCCCCCAACAACTTCCAAAGGTTGGAACATACCCGACAGTCCAGAGTCCACCCTGTCAGGAGAATTTGCTTACGACGACTGAGTTCATTCACCAAGACACTGTACTTCCCCTGAATGAACCGCATTAACAGCTGAGTCCGGTTCTGATCTGCCCAAAGCAGCAGACTTCTGGCTGTCTCGCAAAGGGAGAATGAGTGAGTCCCCCTCTGGAATCTTATATAAGCTAAAGCTGTTGTGTTGTCTGCATGAACCTTAACTACTTTGCTGTGGACTTCTATTGCAAAGTGTTGCAGTCCCAAATGGATTGCTTTAAGTTCCTTGATGTTGATATGCAGATTTTTCTCCTGTCGAGACTAAACTTCCAAAACTTCTTTCCCCTCCAGGAGAGCTCCCCAACCTAGATCTGACGTGTCAGAGAAGAAGTCTAGGTTGGGGTTCACTATGGAAAGAGACTTTCCCTCCAATAGTCTGCTTGCGGGGTTCCACCAACGCAAGTCCTCCTTTATTTCCTGTGTTATTGGGAAAATTCACAAGTCTTGTTTTATCTTTCAATCCCAAATGACTCTTTTGCAGAGGTCTCATATGCAGCGTTCCCAACCTCCTTGAATCTTGCTCAATGGGAATGTGGAAGTAAGCATCATCCAGTCCCCTCGACGAATGGATGATAGAACAAGCTGAACTGTTTCCATATGAAACTTCGTCTTCGTTACATAAAGTTCAGCGTGCTCACATCGAGTACCAGTCTCCATCCTCCTGTAGCTTTTGGTACTACAAAAAGCCTGTTGTAAAAGCCCTTGAACTCATTATTTTCCACCACTTCTATCACCTTTTTCTTGAGGAGAGATGACACTTCTTCCAAGAGGGCTAAATACTTCATTGATCCTATGGAGTAAGCCGTCAACTTGACAGGAGCTGGATATGGGAAGCTTCTCTTTAAAGGGGACAGAATACCCTTTCCTTAATACTTCGATCACCCACTGATCTGCCCCTTTCATTCTCCAACTTTCCCAAAAAAAAGCTGGAGTCTGGCCCCCACAGACGCATGAACGACTGAAACCTCACTTGCGGGCTGTAGGTTTGGTGGAGGGTCTCTTGGCTGCACGCAGGGGCAAAATGTACAGAAGCTTGTGGTCTTGACTGAGATCTCTGCCTGCCGCCTTGAAAGGGCTGAGGCTGAAGAGGAGAAGATGACTTGGTAGGGGTGGCATTCCACTCTCTTGGGCGCCTTGTAAATTAAGAGAGAAGGTCCTGGGTTGACTTCTTATGAAGGTGAGAAGCCACTTCGTCTACTGTTGCTTGTAGGAAAAGACGATACTATCCAAGGGCAAGGAGAGAAGAGCTGATTTATGTGAAGCAGTGACAGTCTTAGATACAAACGAAATCCAGAGTTCCCTCTTTTTTAGAATCCCCATGGCATAAAGGGAAGATATCTCCAAAGAACCATCTCTGACCTCTTTATCAGCGCAGGAAAGAACACTCCTCCAATCAGCAGCAATATTCTGAGGAAGATACGAATCTCTGATCTTCTTTGCCAAGGCCCCTATGGACCAATCCAGAAAACTAAAAACTTCAAACACTTTGAACATCTTCTTGACTAAATGGTCAATCTCCAACGCAGAGAACATAATCTTTGCCGAAGCAAAAGCCAACCTACCGGTCGAATCAATGAGACCAGAGAAGTCCCCCTGTGAGGAGGAAACCATTCCCAAGGAGGGAACCTCTCTGGTCACATATGACCTATACCTCCTGGCCAAAAGATGAGAAGGCGGAATACTAAAGCATGCCCTGCCCTGGCGTCTTTTCTCCAAGAGCCAGTTATCCACTTCTCCCATAGCCTTCTTAGAAGAAGATAAAACCACTTAAGGAAGTCTAGACAAATCCCCAGGTAGGTCACTCATCATAAATAAGAAAGCCAGAGAAGGAGCTGCTGGAGAGAAGAAATCTGGAAAATTACCCAGTAAATAATTCAGCAAGGTAGCATAAGTGGGCTGGGTGGAGTCCTGTCCTAAACCTTCCTCTTCGATAAGACCGGGGGCACAGAGGGACCTTTGGGCATTACTGTGGAATAATTAGTTAACTTCTTAATATAGTAAACCCCCGTATTTGCGGCCTCACGATTCGCAGACTCACCTATTTGCGGATTTCTCTGTGGAACATATATACACATTATTCACTGAAAATTCGCCCATTCACTGTATTTTTCACTGAGAAATATTCACTAATTACTGTATTTTCTTATCATTTTCATGACTAAATGCACTTTTTGTAATAAAACTATTAAAATACCAGGTACCCAGGTAGTGCTCGAGTTACGATGATTTGCATTACGATAATTTGATTTTGCAATGGGGTAATCAATTAATACCAATATGACAATATTTATAAAATATTTTTAATTTTGAGTGGATGCAGGCAGCATCGTACAATCAGGCAGCAAGAGAGACCAAATTACAATAGACCAACTTCTTTTCCTCCATCTCCTTATCCTAACTTCTAGTTAAAAAAGTAAAAGAGAATGATAAAAGTATTAATAGTAACGTTATACTCTTGCATAAATGCATACAGCCATAAACAACTGAACGAGAAACTGTTGTTTTGCTTATAACCCAATAGGATAGCAACAACCATTTTGCTTGTGTTTCAACCATCGTACGGTAGTAAACAATTACCGTAGTTATAGTACAAATGACGTCAAGTAGAATAGGACTGATATATTTTTACATTATACAGTAAACCCCCCGTATTCATGGGGGATGCGTACCACAACCCCCTGCAAATAGCTAAAATCCACGAATACTTAGAAGCCCTCTAAAAACACTTAGAACTGCCTATTTTGATTCACACACAAAAAAAAAAATTCTAAAAATTCTTATACCTGATTATTTTATTAGTTTTATCACAAAATGTGCATTCAGTCATGAAAATGATATGAAAATACAGTAATTAATGAATATTTCTCAGTGAGAAATACCGCGAATGGGTGAACTTTCCGCAAATAATGCGTATATGTGTTCCATAAATTCGTGATTAAGCGAGTCCGTGAATCGTGAGACCGCGAATACGGGGGTTTACTGTACCCTTATTCGGTATGGATAAAAGATCAACAAGGAAATATACTGCTAAATTTAAGCTGCAAGTTGTAGCTGAAGCTGAGAAAACAATGTTCAAACTGCTAATGACTATAAATTATCATACACCAGCAACATGGATGAAACTCAACCGTAATTAAAACTGGAGAGAAAGTATTTTAATCAAAACTACTGGGTATGAAAGAACACATATTACTGCTATTTTTTCACTGATAAACGATAAATACATAAAGCTCTTATTATGATCAAATCAAGTGAAAATAGCGAAAGGAATTTTTTTTTTTTTACGCAAAACAAACATGCCCCCAAATGGCCAATGTCATCTATTAATGAAAAAAATAGCTAAATTAATTTCACAACAAGACGTATTTAAGTTATATTTCGACTTAAAAGCACTTTGTATAACGAAAATAACCTTGCACCATATAAATAAAGTATCTAGAGATTCCTTTATGCTAACTAGAAGCAAGAAAAGCACTCTGAATAGAGTTAAATACAGTGAAATAAACTTATCACGTAACCGATTTCCAAACCAAAACATTGATCGCTATGATCGCAATTTATAATACAAAAGCAATACAAGAATATATACAATATTATTGGATACAGTCAATTAAAGCATAACATTTCAAAAGTTCCACGGAAAAAATGCATATTTGTTATGTTGATTGTATAATCAATATGTGAATACAGAATACGGTATAACGTAGGCTAGGCTACCGTATATGTATGCCATATGCCATAGTGTAGGCTAAGCTAATTCTTGTTTGTTATTCAATTTCTCTTTATATTGAATTGTCATAAGTCACGCTGCATGAACCTCCAGAATTAGCTGATGTTAATAATTACTATACTGTGTGAATACAATATACTTTAGAGTGTAGGCTAGGCTACCATATATGTATATATGGTACTGAATACCCTAGTGTAGGCTAGGGTATATTTGAAATACTTTTTTTAAAACAAACGATGGGTTTTTTGGAGCCTAACCCCATTGTATGTAGGATAATACCGGGTATAAGCATTTTTTTTGGTTTTTTGTGTTTGAACTATCAAAATAGGCAGTTCTAAGAGTTTTTGGAAGGGTTCTAAGTATTCGCGGATTTCTGCTATTCGCGGGTGTGTGTGTGTGTGTGTGTGTGGTATGCATCCCCTGCAAATACGGGGGTTTATTGTGCCTAAAATACTGTCTAACTGCTTCTGCAGCAGTACCAAGGAAGGGTCCAAATTGGGAGTTGACAATGAACATGTCAAATGAGGAGGCAAAGAAAATGGGCACTTCGATGAAGAAGTCAGCAATACTGGAGCAAACGCCAAACAATCCAGACGCTCAACTGTGGGAAAGTGATTTGGCGCTGAAGGGAGCGTGGGTGCCAAGTGGTTTGTGTGTGTGCGTGTGTGTGTGTCTGCCACTGGGCGCTTCTTCTCTTCTGGGGGCTCAGCTACTAGTGAATGCTCAGTCACTACTGGGCACTCGGCTGCCAATGGGCGTTCCTCGATCACTAATGGGTGCTTGAAAGATGACAGTGAACAATCACGAGAAGGTTCCTGATTGGCCGAGGAACTAGCATGTTTGCTGGAAACTGATGATGGTCTGGGAGCTACTGGCTGAGAAAAACGTTCAGAACTGCCCCATTGCTGCACGACACAGACTGTTCCCTAAACCTCTTGCCATACGACTGAGGGAACTGGTCACTGAGAGGCACGCCCCTTTTCAACAGACAAGATTCATCCAAGAATCTAAATCGGTACCCATGAGAAGGGCTAGAATCCCTAGAACTGGACAAGCAATGATGCACAATAGGCACGCCTTTCCAGCAGATGTCTTTTGTCGACACCTGGGACGTCACAGGTGTGACTGAGGGGGCAACTACCCATGAGCAGACCCCACTGACCTCTCTTGGGCCTCCAGTATGCCGCCTCCTGGGGCTGGGGGAGTATGGCAGTGACCTTTGCCTAGGAGTGTCAGTGGGACGGGTAGCCACCTCCTCCACAAACACATCACTTGAACACTTTGCATTGAATTTGTCCACAAGGGCATACATCGAATCACCCAACTGTGCCACTGTATTAGCGTGAAAATTAAACTTATCAAATTTTGATTCAAGACTGGCGTAGCAATCCGGGTCAGGAGCGAGATCAGTGGTACAGAAGGAGGGCTGGAAATAGGAGGAATCACTTTAGCAGGAGAAGGGAGAGAAAGAATATTAACCTCACTAGATTCCTGAGTTACATCTTGAGTTGCTAATTTATCCTCAGCGCTAGCAGCTGCTTTTCTCTTACTATCCCTTTCTAACTTGGATAGGTAAGAAGCCAAAGTATTCCATTTTCTTTCGTCCCATTCACAGCATTCCTCACAAATCAAGTCAACTGAACAAATTTGTCCTCTGCATACCGTACATAAAGTGTGTGAATCGTAACATGCCTTGGTCATGCGAGTATTGCAACCTCTGCTGCAATACCTAATACTCGATGCGCTACTGTCTGACACAGTTACTAGCTAACAGTGTTAAAATATGTAAATCTCCTAAGAGAACAATAGTCAAAATCAGGGAAAAAAATATACTGTCAGTTAAGCAATACAAATCTGAAGGCTGCCAAGCCAAAAATACATCACCAAAAAGTAAAAATCTCAAGCCAAAAACCAAAATCGAGCTGCTTTCTTAACAATGTGTTGTTGTTAAGCCGGCAGAAACAAAAGTGAAGCTCTTGGCTAAGTTGTTCCTCTCTCTCACCCAGAAAGCGGGCGGGGTTAGTCATCTACGTAAACAAAAGACTATTGCTACCATGAATTTCAAAATTGAAGCTGCCATCAAGTTAGCAACTCTTAGCTAAGTAATTACTGGGTAAGTTACTTAAAAATAATTTTTTATCTGTGGAACAGTAGTAGAGACAGAATCTACACCATTTTCACTAAACTTATGTCTTTTGCTAAACCAAGTTTTTTGGTGGCAGAGATTAAAGCAGAATTTCTAAATGGTTTAGGGATAACTCTAGTGGCCTCCACTGAAAAGATCTGCCTCTGAAGTTCTGCTGGACAGCCTACTGGCATGAGTTCAGCATTTTCAGATTCTTGTGGAATCTGTGGAAGTGAAGTTGCATAAAAGCTTCTTCCACTTGGGGAATATCCTGGGAGATATGTCCAAAGCATCAGACAACTGACAAGTCAATTTTGCTGTGGCCAAAGAGGAGTCATTTGGATCATAAACAGATCCTTGTAATGTGATATCTGTCTATACTAACCTGATCATGTTGAAGGGTGGGAAGGTGTAGACTTCAGTTATCCAAGGAGCATTTATCTTCCAAAATATTGGATCTGGGAGGGGAGACAAGAGCAAAATGTTTGAAGATTTTGACAAACTAACAGTGAATGTGATCCTTCCTCCCAAGGATGTCTGTAACTGTGCTGTTTCTTCTCCGAATGAACAGTTAATATCTCTACCTTGGTAAAACCATCACTGCCAAGTGGAACAAACTTCCCGATCCCATGTCTCCCCTCCCATACCTGAGTTATTGAAATAAACCCTGGTTGAACCTTTAGCCAAGATTTCAAATAAATTGCCTCTTGCAAAATGACCGAAGGCTTTCAAAACTGAAAATACTGCCTTCAGTTCCAAATTTACAAATTACATGGAGTTACATGGTCAGAGGTGCCTCAAAGACTTCCTGGTCTATCCACGGCGACATCTTTAACAAAAACCATTATTCTATTCTTGAACTGGTTAGCAGCAATACTATTTATCAGTTCCAAAATGAGGATACCTTGAATTTTGAAAAGCTCCCACAGTACTATTGTTCAACTTTTTAAGTTCCATTTTCTATCAGTATATTCCTGTGGTCTACATTTTTCATACCTTTGAGTCTCTTCATGCTTCTATCAACTGACCTCTTGAATGACACTATTCTAGAGTACCACTTGAGGCATTCTAGCCTCCTTTGGGATCCCAAGTGTCCAAATTATGAATTACTTTATGAGTAAGTCTTTGCCTATAGAACTTACCATACAGCCAAGAGTAATTACAATAATTCATTGAAGAGGAAGCTTGAAGGAATTACTGAGTCTCATCTGTGGTGGACCGAATTGGCATCATCTATCTTTGGGTCAGGCTCGTCTTCCATTCCACCACTAAAAGATGACGGTAGATTGTTTACTGGCCCTAGGGAAAAGGCTGAACAGCTTCACCGACCTTTTGAAGCTAAGCAATCAGCTGAGGATGTCTTTCACCCTGATACTTATCATCCTGAACCTATTCTTACAAAATTTGCATTTAGCTCCTAGGATGTGAAGGAAATTCTGGATAATCTTGATAGCTGGGGTGAAGATCTTGATGTTTCTCCAATCGTTTTTTAAAAAAGTTTCTAGTGTATTGTCTCCCAAGATTAGTAGATTCTATAGATTTTTATGTAGACATAGTATCTTTGCAGATGAGCGCAAGCTTAGTACCACAGTGCCTGTTCAAAAGTGGCAAATCTGCAGACTGCAGCAACTACAGGCCGATCTCTATTCTCCCTGTGCTGAAAAACTTGTGTTTTAGCCACTATATAAGTATGTTGAATCTAAAATACTGTTAGCTGATAATCATTACATACAGGAAGCAGTTAGGTACCTGTGTTGCTCTTTTAGACTTGATATGCCATTTGCAAGAGAACATTGATAAGGGTTTTGAGTGCAGAGTACAGTAACTCAAATATATTTTAGTGCTACTTTCATTTTAGTAAATCACAAGGTTCTTACCATATACAGGCAGTCCCCGGTTTACGACGGGTCCGGCTTACGACGTTCCAAGGTTACGACGCTTTTCAAATATATTCTTCAGAAATTATTTCCGGTTTACGACGCATGTTCCGGGTTACGACGCTCGTACACACCGATCCGACAGAAGAAATATGGCTCCAAAACGGCAGAATAATCATAATTTGGAGGTTTTTTGATGAAAACTCAATGAAAATGCAGTTTACATCGTTTCAATGCACCCAAAGCATTAAAAGTAAGGTTTTATTATGATTTTTGACGATTTTCGACGACTTTTCGGCTTACGACGATTTTTCGGTTTGACGACGCAAACAGAAAAACGAACCCCTAAATCAGAAACCAGGGACTGCCTGTATTTCCATTTATAAGACAACCTTTAAATCATAAAATTCACCCCTAACAATTGGGGGTCGTCTTATACTACCATTCTAAAAACCAAACCTTGAATTCTAAGTGGTGTTTATCAGTAGGCTAGCCTCGGCCTTGGTGCGATAATCACCGACATACATGAAAAGATTCACATTATGAAATAAAGTTATGATAAAGGTAATAAAACCATTTTTACCTTATATATTATTGGCATATCTTCATAATAAATAGCCTATTCGATGAATAATTCCATATCAATTAAATCAACTTTTAGCTATGCGAGGCCAACTGACAAAATGTAAACATCGAGTTATGGTTGCGCTCACAGCAACCTTTATCTTCGGTAACGTAGAGTAATTACAGTAGTACCAACATTTAGGATAACATAATATTTATTTTTCATTAAAAATTCAGGCTGTTTGTAAATGTTTAGGACAATTCAGTCATACGAACGATAATTATATACAACAGTTATCATACTCCAGTGTTCAACTCTCTGACCTGTCAATGAAGAATTAGAGAAGTTTATTTCTGGTGATAGAAATTCATTTCTCGTCAAAATGCTGTTCGGATTCCACAATAAGCTGTAGGTCTCGTTGCTAGGTAACCAATTGGTTCTTAGCCACGTAAAATAAATCTAATCCTTCGGGCCAGCCCTAGGAGAGCTGTTAATCAGCTTAGTGGTCTGGTTAAACTAAGATATACTTAACCTTTATAGTATTGTTGTTAGGGGTTGCTTGTGTTTAGTGATGAAACGTAAACAAAACAATGTTTCCCTTTTAGGCGATGTGTGTAGGAAAAACATGACACAGAATCGACTTTGTTATTTCATTTAGCGTATATACTCGTTAACGTGCAATCTTGTGTGTTGTGCGGCCCCCAAATTTTCACCCATAAAAAATTATTTTATCATGTATCTCGTGTATTATGAGAGTTCCTTTTTTGAGAGACCAGATTACTATGAACTACCCTCTTTTACTTCATCACTTCACCCAATCTTCTAGTTAAATAAGTTTAAAACCAAATGATAAAAGTATCATTAGTTACGTTATACTCATTGAGTAAAGGAGTACAGCCATAAACAACAGAACGAGAAACAACTATTTTGCTATGAACACGGTCTAGGCCGTGGCTATGAAAAACCGAATCAGATAACAACAGCTGTTTTGCTTGCATTTCAACCATCATACGATAGTAAACAATTACACAGTATGTTACAAATAACGTTAAGTAGAATAGGACTTATATATATTTTAAATTAGACCCTTATTTGCTATGGAGAAAAGATCGCAAGGAAATGTACTGCTAAATCTAAGCTGCAAGTTGTAGCTGAAGCTGAGAAAAACAATGTTCAAGCATTAATAACTATAAATTACCATGCATTGGCAACATGGATGAAACTCCTAAACTTCGATATGCCATCAAACTTGACCGTAAATAATATTGGAGAAAAAAGTATTTCAATCAAAGCTACTGGGCATGAAAGAACAGATTTTACTGTTGTTTTAACGAGTATGGCAAATAGGACGAAACCTTCCCCAATGGTTATCTTTAAACAAAAATAGAATTAATGCTGGAACAAAAATTCCCAGAAGGTATCGTTGTCCACGTTCACGGAAACCTACACAATGCAAATGGCGCAAGATCACCAAGTTTGTATTTTATAATAAAATTAGTAATATAGGTTGACCATCACTAATCCGGCAATCAGTAGTCCGGAACAATCAGTAATCCAGCACAAATTTCGGCTAGAGTAATTTCTAATGTTTCCGCACTAATTTTCAAATTTCCCGGTCGCCTATTTCTAACTAGCTCAAATTTACCGGCTGCTTCGATTTGGTGGCACATTGTGCTGCATCAACAAACTGGAGGTGTTTGTAAACACAGGCATGCTTTTGCTGTTCCATTTTTTACATTTATTATTGTCTTTTGGCCTACGCTATGGTATATCGTATAGGCTACATATATGGTAGCCTAGCCTACATTATAATAAACTCTATTCACATATTAACAGTATTATACAAACATCATCATAATGAATGTGCATCTTTTTCATGGATCTTTTAAAAAGTTATGCTTTACTACATTGTATACAATTGTATATATTCCCATATATTGCTTTTGTATTATAAATTGCGATCAATGTTTTGTTTTGGGAATCGATAATGCGGTGTTTATTTCGCCGCATTTAACTCAGTTCAGAGAGCTTTTCTTGCTTCTAGTGAGCGTAAATGAATATAGATAGTTTATTTATTTGGGACAAGGATATTTTTCGCTATACAAAATGTTTTTAAGTCGAAATACAACTTAAATACGTCTCGTTGTGAAATTAATTTAGCTATTTTTTTTCGTTAATATGTGACGTTCGTGGGAATCGCGGCTGGCCGTTTTGGGGGCATGTTTGTTTTGTGTAAAAAAAAAAAAATAAAGATTCCGTTCGCTATTTTCTCTTGATTTCATCATAATACGAGCTTTACGTATTTATCTTTTATCAGCGCGAAAACAGCAGTAACTTGTATTCTTTCATGCCCAGTAGTTTTGATTAAAATACATTCTCTCCAATTTTATTTACGGTCGAGTTTCATCCATGTTGCCGATGCACGATAATTTATAGTCATTAGCAGCTTGAACATTGTTTTCTCAGCTTCAGCTACAACTTGCAGCTTAAAGTTGCTGTAGCAGTATATTTCTTTGCCGATCTTTTCTCCAAAGCAAATAACAGTATATTGTAAAAAATATATCAGTCCTATTGTACATTACTTAACGTCATTTGTAACATAACTACAGTAATTGTTTAACTGTACGATGGTTGAAATACAAGCATAACAGTTGTTATCCGGGACGATTATTAGCAAAACAACAGTTTCCCGTTCGGTTGTTTATTGCTGTACGCATTTACGCAAGAGTATAACGTTACTAACAATACTTTTATCATTCTCTTTTACCTTTTCAACTAGCAGATGGAATAAAGAGATGGAGGAAAAGAAGTTGGTCTCTCTCGCTGAGTGCGCCTGCGCGAAATCTAACAATATTTCCTAAATATTTTCGTATCGGTATTAATTGCTAACCCCGTCGTAAACTCGAAATATCATAAGTCGAATTATCGTAACTCGAGCACTGCCTGTATTTGATAATTGTCTTTTCTTTATTAACCAAATTGTACTGATTTATGGGATATTTTAATTCTAGGATGAGGTGCTTAGCTACTGTGTTTCATGTATTCTAGCCAAATAAATGGCTAATCCGGCAAAATGGCTAATCCAGCACCCTCTAGGTCCCAATGATGCCGGATTAGTGATGGCCAACCTGTATGTGAATAATGTACAAACAATATTACTGGATACGGTGAAGTAATGCATAACTTGTTAAAAGACCCATGGAAAAGATCATATTCATTATGTTTACATTTTATAATACGATGATAATATGTGAACATTACATACTCTAATTTTATATTTCATGTATAATGTGACCCCCTTAAAATTAACTTCAAAATTAGGTCTTGAAAAGTCGCATGATACGCGAGTATATACAGTATTCTGAATTTCTAAGGATACAGGCAGTCCCCGGTTAATGGCGGGCTTGGTTAACAGCGATCCGGTTTTATGGGGCATGTCTAGCGACAAAAATCAGCAATTTTCGACGCCAAAATTTGCTGATTTCCGCTTATCAGCGCCGATAATTGGGTATGGGCACCAATACATACCTAACAGAGGCGCTGATAACCGAAAATCGGCACTTTTCGGCACCCATAACCGAAAATCGACGCTTTTCGGCGCCGATACCCCAAAAATCGCTGAAAAAGCCCCGAAATTGCCGATTTTTGGTTAGTGGCAATTTTCGGTTATCATCACACCCTCAGAAACGGAACTCCGCCGATAACTAGGGACTGCCTGTACAATAAGTAAAACAGTAAAACAGCATTTGTAATAACAGCATCTTTACATAACCAATATTTTGTAAGATACCTGTTGTCGCAAAAGCTAGCCTATACACAGATGGTTTTGTAATTTAGCAGTTGTCTTATACTACAGATATGAGATAAATCCATGAAAATTTGTCATAATTTTTTACCTCGTCTTATCTAAAGGTCATCTTATACACGAAAATATAGGGTATTTATAAAGTTCACAATCTTGGAGTGGGTGGTTATGTTTCAGGATTACTTCAAGATTTCCTTATAGGTAGGTAGCAGTGAGTTGCTGTAAATGGGCTCTTTAGTGAACCAAGACCAATTGTGTCTGGAGTTCCACAGGGCACTGTTCTTGGTCCAGAGTTATTTTTAGTGTACTGTATACTAGTGATATGGTTGTTGGCCTGGAAAACAAGATTATTCAGTATGCCAAACACTTGTGGTTGTAGTAAAGTCTCCACTCACGAGAAATGAAGCTGCCCTCAGCCTCAATGGGGACATGGACCAGATCAGGGAATGGTGTAGTTGGTGGGGTATGAAGCTGAACTCCAGTAAAACGAAAATACTATTGATTAGTAGATCTAATACATATTTTCCAACCCATCTTGCCCTCCAAGACAATGGGCCTATGCTGAATGTGTAACTTTTGACTCATCTTACTTTTGAGAAACATCTAATGAAAGTTTCAGCAAATGACATGAAAGTTAGGTACTGTACAAAAGACCTCATATATTCACAACAGTGATAAAACCAATGCAACCTGTTTTACGTCATTTGTACTTCCTTTACTAGAATACTGTTCTCTGGTGTGGATGTCTGCTTCAGCCAGAGATTTATCTCTTTTAGATAAAAGTGGTTCTTGGGGGTGTGTTTCTGTTTCCTAATACAGTATTAGCAGTTATGACTTGGACCATCAACGGATGGTCTTCGTTTGTCCATTTTTTATAAGCTATATTTTAACAGATCTTTCACATTCTCAATTGATCCCTGATCCCCTTTTCATGAAGAGAGCAACAAAATTTGCTGAACAGCAGCACCAATATGCAGTAAATGTGCCTAGCTGTCAAACTTCTCAGTTCCAGGGGTCCTTTACTCCTCACACTGTTGGATTGTGGAACAATCTCCCTGAGGATGTTGTGCAATAGGAACTTCAAAAGTTCAAGTAAAGATGCAATGCATTATTACCATAATACTATTCTCCTTGCATTTTAATACATTTTATCTATTTATTAATGCATTAATTTATTTTTTTCTTTTTAAATAGGCAAGATCTCTTCATTCTGTATTTCCTATTACCTCCTCTTACTTCTTCCTAATGAACACCATATTCTTTGGAAGCTTGGATTTCATGTCAATGGCCCCTGTGGGCTTGTTCCATATAAACAGGGTTCATCTGAATAATAATACTGTAATAATAATAAAAAGTAAATTCAATGAAAGGTTATATGAACTAATGTAATCCTGAAAAGTTAACAACTAGCTAAAATGTAAGGAGGTTTATAATAGTTTATCATCAAAATCGCATGAAACACGAGGCTAATATCTACCCAAGACTCTGGGATCCACCACACTTGTTCAGTTCTACTAAGCTGTATTGGCTGTTAACCCTTCCCTTCATTTTAAAATGAACTGAAACTCAGGAAGCAATTTAGTGACCAATAAATGGCTATCTATAAGTAATGGGTTAATAATAAAATTCAATGTTAAATAATAAAAAAAAACAAAAGAGGGAACCACTTACATTTCTTAGGATTGTGTATGAGTGTGTGAGCAGCTAAAAGCTTTAAAGAATGGACCTCAAACAAGACAGGGTGGAAGAGTAACTCATTGGTAGTTGGACGCTTACTTTGGTCTGGGTTGAGGCACTTGGTTATGAAATCACGCTGGAGATTATGCTCCAGGGAATGTATAGTTTTTTGCACCTGAAAATATAAATGAATTAACATTACAGTGCTTATCCAATGTAAAAACTAACACATTTTTGCAAAATTCACAGTAATTTACATACACTTCCCTACCACATGATCAATCACATCTTAGTTATGAAAGTAAATCAAAATCAGACTGGAAGTTCCATTTCATGGAACTCTAACTGCATGTAGTCCGATTCATTTTTATCATTCCAAAATATTCCAGCAAGTCAGACAGTTTTACGTGAAAAGAGGCCAAATGGAAACATATGAAAAGTAAATGGCTGAAAGCAAAGCAGCTGGGGTGAAAGAGCACCTGGAGAAACACATAAGCAATGCACCATAAAATGACTTTCCTATCAGGACCTTTAGGGCACAAAATGGATGACCCATGTTTAAAACAAATTAATACTCATGATTATGTCACTAAAGATTTTATTGTTATGGCATAACCTAATTTTGCAACTAAATTATTCTGTGGCATTTCACAATGCAATGTATAATAGAGTACTGTAGTTGTATTTGTGAACGCCATCCAAGCAATGAACACCTCATTTCCCTAACTGCATTTCTGTTTGCCTACCTAATGAAATAAACTGTCACATTTTTAATAAGTGAAAATTACTAAATAAATAAAATTAGTCGTCTGAACTTAAATAATAAAATATTTTCAACCACACCACTAGATATTCAATACAATATCCCTGTATAATATACTAGCAACTAATGTATTTTTTATTATCTTGAAAACAAAAAACATCTGAATAGGCTATCGAGAAAAATTATTATTTCTCTTGTAGCAAATTTGAAAGTACCAGTCCTAGAAGAGTTCAGATTTTCAACTCATTGTTCAGGGGAACTGCTTACCAACTATAACATCTTGAAAAAAACATTTGCAAGTTGTTCAGATGGAACTCAAATAAAAGACTGACAGACCTACTATAGTACTGTAAAACTGACTTGGTCACAGCTTCTGCTCATACCTCAATATCTTGTACTGAAAATCAGTGTAAACCAAGTTTATATACTATTACAGTAAAGAAACCTTGATGCTTACGAATGGTTTTGGCTCAGGTCCTTAAATGTTAGGTTTTTGAGTTACCCCAAATTTCTTTGAAATGGATAGGTACAATAGAAATATACAGTATGATTAAACCCATATATATCTGCCAATTTTAAACATTGCTGAAAAGAGTAGGTATATCAATGCAAGAAATAGCCTGATACCACAAATTCCAGGGGAAAAAACAAACCACACTCTATTTACACAAACAATGTGTGTATTACTGTATAGGCTACACATGCAATACTGTATGTACAATATATACCACCCCAACAAACCTAATTCTAACAGGCACCATACTGTAAGAAGAATAAAAAAATGCAAATGTAAGAATAAAAATTTTATCAAAATATATTATATGGCACATTGTGTATGCAAGAATTTGACATACTATTACATGGCCCTACCCAGTGGGTAATATGGGGTACTGATATGATATTTACATGACCCTTCCAAGCAAGTAATAAGGGGTGCTGTAAGCTGTAAGAGCCCCTGTAGTGAAACAAATGTATTACAGTTCCACAACCTGGAAATCTGGCTATGTGCCATAAAAGTAAGCACTTTGAATAAAAAAACACATAAACATACTATTAAACATCTGGTGTCTTATCTAACTAGTGGGATAAATCCACCACCTCAATTTTCCAAACTTACCAATGTTATAATACGTAAGAAAACTGATGCAACCTGAACTAACTTTAACCAAAGTTAAGAACAAATTAAATAGCCAACTTCTTACCTGTTCTTGCGTGACGACATTGCCAGAGTCACCGTTGCCAGGTATTTCCAGAGCAGCCATCTCTAACGCTGCCATTCCAAATGAGTATATATCCACTGCTTGTGTGACAGGAGAGGGGTCTAAAGAAGAGAAAGAAATTTTTTTCTTCATCACAGATTATCATTCTTTTTATAAATTTGAAAAAATTCCCTTTTATCCTTCAAAAAGATGGGATCAATCACAAGAAAAGTATCAAAAAGAATTATTGCAAATAAAATCAAGGTTTTCACATTGTGTAACAACAAACAATCTAAGCATCACAATTTCATGACTGAGAGTGAAAACAATAGATGTTATAGTTTAAAATATCACCCATGATGAACAAGAATAAAAGATGTAAACGAAGAACAAATGGACAGCATGGAATTAGATAAACATTCTTGAGCATCACATCAATAATGACAGTAACAGCAAACATCAAGCAAGAGATATACTTTCATAACAAAATCAACACTTTCTTCCAATCATATTCCCTAAAAAAACAAAAATAGCTTCTACAAAAGTGCATTTAACTTTTCTGAATTACAGTAATTTAAAGTGATCAGACTTCTAAAGTAAAAAAAAAAAACTTACTTCCATATTCAGGAGCAATGAAGTGCATATTCTTCATATCGTCCCGAAATGTTTTCACGTGAGAGTGTATCTGGTCGGGAGCCACTGTAAAACAGAGCTTGCATCAATAAAGTTCTTCAAGAGTGACTTGGTAAGTGCCACCCTCAGTAACCAATGAGCTGTGGATGAATGTTCTATGCTGGTCTACCTTACAAAAACCTTCTGATGGACCCTACTTATGCCTAAGAGAAAAGACCAGAGAGTCTTTGTAAAAGGATCCAAGTCACAGATGATGTTGGGCATCCCTCAGCTCACTGTCCCCAATCACCAACCCCCTTGTTCAGAACCATGTCCACGGTCCCCTGGTTAGTCCCACGTGAACATCACTCTGAGCAAACAGGCTAATGATAAAACAGCAATGCAAATCTGCACAAATACTGCTTTTGGGGTATTTTTCAGAAGTATAAACACTGGTCAAAAACATGACTGAAATGAACAAGCCAAAAGATGAAAGAACACAAACTTCCATGCAGAAGGTGTGAAAAATCATCTAAAAGGCTCCACTCATGTAAGATCCTTCACAGTTAATAACACACAAAACTAAGGGTGGACAACTAACTACAAGTCACTTTGTTGAATGTAGCAACAGCCTTACTACTTACACCTTAAACTACATTAACCAGAAGTAGTTGGTAAATAACTTTACCTGAGCCAATCTTGACGAGGCCGTTGTGCTGGATAAATATGGTGTCCGTAGTTAGGTTTCCATGGATGATGGGAGGAGTACACGAATGCAAGTAACTGTAAAAGATGAATAATAGGTGACAAGTCCCCCCCAGGTAGGCTTCATTGTACGGGTAAGAGACCCCCCAACAGCCTTTCCTGGGAGACAAGAAATGGCCTCACTCACTCACAGTCCTTTACCATTCCACATCACACCATATACCTTTTGTCTGGCCATATTTTAAGAGCTAGAGGCAGGGAACGCTCCTCTGGCAATGAGACTTAGCACTCTGGCCAGTCAAATAGCCTGGGTTAAGAGGAGGCATAAAATGTGAGGTGGCATTGAGAGGACCCACAATATATGTGAGTGAGTGTGCACACATTGCCTTCCTTACACATACCCGTACAACAGCATAACATTAGAGAGGTGCACTGGATCACCAGTACCCCAGCATATCAGCCCGTTAGCGCCATCCCTTCACCAGCACCTTGGGGGCCACACAACTGGAGAAAACTTAAGGAGGAAAACTCAAACGGGGGGTTAATAACACAAGGGAATGTCTTAGTGAATGTTGAAGCTTTTCTTTTGTCACTACTATTCTCAACGATAACAAGAGAGAACTTAATGATATTGTCAAATAATGACACAAAACACAAGTACTGTACTCATGATTATCATCATTACAGAAATGCATATATATGGTGCATGTGATTCCAATACTTTACTAGGAGGAAACCCACCTGAAAAGGTCGCACTCACAAAAATATCCAATAAGTTCTACTCTTTGGGCATGTTGAGGACCTCGTATAAACTTGCAGCCTCACTTGGACATTGACCTATATCCTAAGAAAAATTTGCTAAAGCAAAAGAAAGATTTTAAACAACAACACACCTTAGGGCATTGAGAATTTGTGTGCACCAACGTTTCCATGACTGAAGGGGTAACTTCTTTGTGTTCTTCTTGGTAAGCTTCAAAAACTTTTTCAGGGATCCCGATGACATGTACTCCGTGATGAAGACGACCTATAAACGGTGAAGGGGTAGTTTAGAAACAGTAACATGTGCAGCAAACCAATTTGGGCTTTAAAAATGAAAATATTGATAGAAATTAAAAAAGAGGTGGAAAACAGAAAGAAATGAAGCTTACATTAGGAGAAGAACCCGTTAACTTCATAAAATTATTCTATCCTTATTTCTAAGAGAATGAAGCAAAGTACAAAACTGGATCTGAAATGAAAGAAGGAAAAGGCTGAGTAAACACTTACTCTAGGTTTATCATTCTTGCTATCAATCCAGTACTTGTGGAGCTTGACGATGTTGGGATGATCCAGCTGAGTAAGGCTGTCGAACACGGACCGGATCTTTTCCTCTTGATCTCTCAAGTTGCGACGTTCACTGAACCGCACCTGGAAAGATCAACCACCGTAAAACGAACAGAAGAAAGCAGGGGCCACGTGCAGTAACAACATCTAACTAAAAACAATATGCTTATGGTATTAATTACAAACGAAACAACTACTAATCTGGTCATACTAAATTGTGGAAGAATGTTATTCAGTGAGCAACCAGACAATTCAATTGTTCAGGGCAAATAATATTACTTATAAACCACTGTCGCATAATGTTTTCGTCGTTTGGTTTTCAGAAGCACATCGATATCGCATGAACGAGCCAGAAACAAGTGACAGGCCACGGGCAAAATCTGTCACGCAGAGGTCTATGGCAGCGTATCGTGGCGTCACCACAACCTAAATATATACAGCAGCCCACAGACGAACTGAACACAAGTGAAGAGAGAGATACAGCGTTTATACGTGGGATCAATAAAAACGACAATCTGTACATATTCGTCAGTATAAAATCTCAACATTCAAAAATAACGATCGCTGATGTGAATAAATATTTACAAATGCAATCACGAGTGTGTGTTTAAGTAGGAGTGTACATAAAAACAGACGTGCGTTTTGCGTGCGAGTGTTTTTCTTCGAGTTGACGTATGTAAAAAGAATACTTGCGAGGATATTACATAAGCGTTACCGAATGTAAAAACAACTTGATATACGCTTAAGCAAAGGTCTGATAAACTTATAGTCAGACTGAAAGAATAAAAACTAAACATCACTTGTAGCGTAAGTCATGTAAATACAATGACAAATTTAACACTGTACAATCTTCGCCAGGCCGTTTTCGTTAGAACGCAAAGGGAAACGTGTAGGCTAGTCATTAACGACGGCTTTATATTAGTATCCCGACTGAAAACCAATAAACCTCTGAAATAAAGTTACTGAAAACCACTAAACCTCTGAAATAAAGTTAAGCCAATGAAACCGCAATAATAAGACTCAAACTTCAATTTTCCATTAACATCTCCACGAAAATAAACTCTTGCCCTTTAGTCATGACCAATCTAAAGCAATCATTTCTGGCTTTATACAAGATATCACGAAGTAATCAATATATTTCGAAGAGAAGAAATAACATTCATATACTTTAGTGAAATGCTCTAGTTCAACAGAATAACGTTCTAGATGGAAGCAGATTCATCAATGAATACTATACACATAAGGCTAGACGAATTATTGATCTGGGTTTCAGAAAGGAGGAGGGTTAATAAGGAATTACTGGGTTCCAAGTTTTCTACATTAAAAAACGGAAGAAATAAGGAAAAAAAAAATGGGTCCATCTAGTTAGGTTCTGTATTCTATATTTCATGTTGGGGTACTGTATTAATGTTCATGGAATATACTGAAATGCCTAGTAAAACGCTCCACATCTTGCGACAGAAGGAGTTTTGAGTGATTTCCCATAAACAGAATTATTTTAAGATATAAATATAAAAAAAGCAGTATGATTTTTTACGCTATGAAAATCAAAGAATGATTGGGGGTTTCCCATTGTAAGCCTGAAGTACCTATGACTAACTCTCTCTACTTTCCGTCCAAATCAAGAGGAAACCTGTTTCAGAATCTCATAGTAATATCAACAAATATAAGAACCACCACTCCACAAAATATTGGGATCGTTCAATGGAGACCAGTATGTGCCGCAACAACTGAAGAAGAATGAACACACGTCCAGTGTTAGCCACTGGAGTAATAAAGATAGAAGAAACGTGTCTCTCAACCCCACAACCTCTCTCTCTCTCTCTCTCTCTCTCTCTCTCTCTCTCTCTCTCTCTCTCTCTCTCTCTCTCTCTCATACAGAATGACTAATGCAACTCAATAAAGGGTGCCTAAAACCAGTAACAAATAGCTTCTCGTTGATACAATAAAAACAGGTGAGACTCTCTCTCTCTCTCTCTCTCTCTCTCTCTCTGGCACAATGAAAGCCCATCTAAAAACGGCAAGTAATAAAAATTTTTCTCCAGCCTTATCAACCTCAAACTTCAATCCTAAAGTATGAGAGAGAGAGAGAGAGAGAGAGAGAGAGAGAGAGAGAGAGAGAGAGAGAGAGAGAGAGAGAGAGAGAGAGAGAGATACTCTAACACTTCAAGGATTATCTAGTCTCCATACATATCCATACTTGGGACTAAATCTCTCTCGGCTGACCTAACCCTTCCGCCATGTTTTGTCTTTTCAAGTCGACGCTATCGAACTCTAGCTTAAAACCAATAGACATACATGACACACACACACACATGAATATATACATATACATAATCAGACACAGAATATCTTTATCAAATAAAGTAATTGGGAAGATGGACATACTAGAGATGGCGAGGGTGTGGGGCGAACTTGAAGAAGAAGAAGAAGAAAATGACGAAGGAGGAGGAGGATGATCCAGGTCCCAATAACAGGAACACAAAGCCAACTAAATTTAAAACGAATGGCGATAATCCACCCCATATAAGGTAGAGGAGAGCGAGAAAATGGAGAAATGGAAAGAGTTCAACAGGCAAGAATGTGCTCAGAAGGAAGAGAGAACACACCAAGAATTCTCAAATGCACGTATGCCTCCATACACTACTGACCCCGTTCCTTCTGTGATTACTCTACTTATACCGATTACTTCGATAATATGGTCCTAGCTGTCTTTGCAATCACACTCAATTTTGTCATGAGATCACAGTAATGAAATTGCTCAACATGCAATTGAAGAGAAAGCTAATTGGTAATACTACCTAATGCATTTCACAACCTATTTATTTTTCCCCTTTTTATCTTCGTATTTCAACACGGATGCTGTAAGTTACGTATACCTTAGTTTAACCAGACCACTAAGCTGATTCACAGCTCTCCTAGGGCTGGCCCGAAGGATTAGACTTATTTTACGTGGCTAAGAACCAATTGGTTACCTATTACCTAGCAACGGACCTACATTATACCGAGAAATGAATTTCTATCACCAGAAATAAATTCCTCTAATTCTTCATTGGCCGGTCAGAGACTCAAACTCGGGCCTAGCAGAGTGCTAGCCGAGAACTCTACCGACTCTCCCAACGAGGAACTACGGATGCTGTAAAACCATTCACCGCCAAATTACAGAACTCCTTGAAACAGATTGCAGATTCCAACTTGAGTCATATATCTGATCATGAATGATACATTACAATGGAAATAAATCAAATTATTTTTATCGGTTTCGTACCCCAGTCGTTATAGAGAGATGACTATGTATACAATATGCCCTCAGTGCAATGAAATGTAACATTCAAGTGACAGCAATGACAACTCCTCCTGAAATACAAAAATGTAACTTTCAGCATTCGTTTAATACCTTGAGCTATAAAGGGAAGACTTACATGAGCCTGAAGTCTAAACACACAAGCGTGTGACATGGGAAGAAGGACTAAGTTCTCCCCAATACGTGGGTTAGTGGGTCAAATTTAAAACATATGGTACATATATTTCAAGGTACAAATAAAATACCAAAGCCTTGTGATGCAACTATCCTTTGTTTATTTACCTTCCTGTTTCCTACACAAACACAATCAGAATCTTGGCACAAGGCTATCTCTACAGCTTATAAATGCCTCCTCGTTAAGTACTTCTCTCTACTATAGTGCAATATTACATGATCTACACACTTTGGGATACTATCCGAATGTGTCAGCTGATACAAAATTTAAACCTTCCTCGCAGTCGTGCGCACATGAGAGATACTTAATTAAAACATCATTTACAAAAACCTATTAATACTGATCTCATCAAAAACACGAAATTAGCAATCAAATGGTCCTGAGAGTATTTCTAAACATATAACAACACACTCGTAGCGAGAGAGAGAGAGAGAGAGAGAGAGAGAGAGAGAGAGAGAGAGAGAGAGAGAGAGAGAGAGAGAGAGATATGCTGTCAAAACTAGGATTAGCGCCTAAAAGGGTTACTACATAATACACACAGCCTCAGGCAAGAGCTATTTATAGTAAATATCGAAAAATCCACTCTCGGATCCCTTCCACGTTCAGCTATTCAAGTTAACAGGTCCATTTAGAAGGAATTACTTGCAATTAGTGCAGTGCCACCAATGTGAATCAAATTCTAATATGCCACCATTTACATACTAATATGTATATGTATATTTATATACAGTATATATATACACACACACACATATATATATATATATATATATATATATATATATATATATATATATATAGAGAGAGAGAGAGAGAGAGAGAGAGAGAGAGAGAGAGAGAGAGAGAGAGAGAGAGAGAGAGAGAGAGAGAGAGAGAGAGAGGAAATGTCATTTATAAGTGACATGACTCTACCAAATAATATACGTACACGGTATCTGTTTATACATATATTATTTCCGAGGTAAAGCGAATTGGATATTAAAAATTTGTCGCTAATATATATATATATATATATATATATATATATATATATATATATATATATATATATATATATATATTAGTATGTAAATGGTGGTTTATGGTGGTTTATTGGAATTTGACTCACACTGGTGGCACTGCACTAATTGCAAGTAATTCCCTCTAAATAGACATGTTAACTTGAATAGCTGAACGTGGAAGGGATCCGAGAGTGGATTTTTCGGTATTTACTATAAATAGCTCTTGCCTGAGGCTGTGTATTATGTAGTGACCCTTTTAGGCGCTAATCCTAGTTTTGACAGCATCTCTCTCTCTCAGCTCTCTCTCTCTCTCTCTCTCTCTCTCTCTCTCTCTCTCTCTCTCTCTCTCTCTCTCTCTCTCTCTCTCTCTCTCTCTCTCTCTCTCTCTCTCTCTATGAGTGTGTTATTGTAGGTTTCGAAATTCTCTGCAGGACCATTTGATTGCTAATTTCTTATTTTTGATGAGATCAATATTAATAGGTTTTTGTAAATGATGTTTTAATTTAGTATCTGTCATGTGTGCATGACTGTGGGGAAGGTTTAAAGTTTTTATCAGCTGACATAAATTAACGGTAATGTGATAAAATTCATTCATTCATATACATACATATATATATATATATATATATATATATATATATATATATATATATATATATATATATATATATACATGTGTGTGTGTTTGTGTAAATACCTTTACGAGAAAAAATATCACATCGAAAAATAAGTGAAAAAGGATCGTGATAATAATTGCGTCTATTGGGATATAAAAGGAAAATAAAAGAAAAAGGATCAAATAAAATCACCTGGAAAAAGAGAAAGGTTTAAAGATTAGACAATGAGGGACAAAGAGAGGAACTGTGGCAAAAATAACCAATGTAATGTATGTAAGAGGGAAAGGAGAGGGTGAAGGATTTATAAAGACGACACGAACTTTTGAATACATACATATAAGTAAATACATAAATGCATATCACATAAAGATACTAACCTGCACCTACATCCATGGCAATGACAAGAGAGAAAACAAGACGAAAAGATGAGAAAATATTTAAGGGAAAAAATAAGCCTTAGATTAAACATTATCACTATTATTTTATAGAGATGCCTTAATACTAAATTAAAGTGATGCTTCTATTAAAAGGTTACGACTAATTATCAGCACTTACTAGCAAACAGCCGAAGACGATATAGCAGGCAAGCTGGACCTTACCGGATTGCCATTTCTTAAGTTTATGAATTTCTTTCTCATTTTCTCACTGTGCACGCAAACTGGCACACAAACACACATACGCATAAACATAAAAATATACATACAAACACTTGCAGCACTCCACTGTTTTTCTTTCCTTCGTGGATTTTGTCTTTTACACACACACACACACACACACACACACACACACACACACACACACACACACACACACACACACACACACACACACACACACACACACACACACACATATATATATATATATATATATATATATATATATATATATATATATATATATATATATATATATATATATATATATATATATATATAAACTTCTATTACGGGAACAACACAACAACTATAAACAGACTATACAGCCACAAGAAAATTGAAACGCTAGAGGGCAAGATCTTTCGTCTTTACTCCAAGGCAAACTACATAAAATGGAACAGAAGATTATTACAACGACGACCGTGTTTTGCAAACAACAGCTGTCTTACTTTTTCAACATCCTATCATACACATTCACTCACATGCTGTGTAATATTGTCCCAATAATGCACAGAATCCTCTATCAGCTTTACTCTCAACAAAGGAAGAATTACTCCTCTCATTCATTCCCATCAGAGCTTTTCCATCATCCAGACTTACCTTACAAACCCTAGTCAACCACAAAACCATACTTTCACTAACTTACCGTACAATCTCTCTCACAATCTTATCACATCCTGGGGCCCTTTTCATTCTTCAAACCTTTACATCACCAATACCGCAAGCATTCTCAAATTTATTTCAAACCCTTCCCCTCCTACATCATTCAATCTGCTGCCCTTCTATTAACCTAAGTCAACAAATATTAAAAATACTCACTCCACTGACTCGTATATTCTTTTCAGACAGAATATATTCATTCGCATCATTATTCTCAGATCCACTTGCTCATTAACCTTTCCCTCGACATTTACTTCGCTTCCTATCAACTTCTTATCTTTCAGGACTTGCTCAGACTAATAACATTTTCACCTTTTACTCTCTTTGCACCTCTCGTTTTGTTCTTGAGCACACTATCCATCTTCTAGTATACCTGTATACGACCTATTCTTTGGTGAAACTACATTCAAGTATCCTCTGTTTCTTGCACTACCTCTTTTATGGCCCCTCCAACCATTTAATAATATCAACTCTCCTTACCCTCCTATGCCTACAAACACATCCTGTTGACTCTATGATCCAATTTTGGGATTTTGTTTAGTCCTCAAGTAATCCTTTAATTTCAGCGTTCATTTCAGTCCATTACCATCCATCTCCTCTTTATACCCCACATATACCTTCAGTAATTCTTCTAAATTACATCCATCAACTTGCTCTTCCACCTACTCTCTTTTAACAATTAACACAAATATATGTTATATATACACATATAAATACACAACACACACAATATATATATATATATATATATATATATATATATATATATATATATGTGTGTGTGTGTGTGTGTGTGTGTGTGTGTGTGTGTGTGTGTGTGTGTGTGTGTGTGTGTGTGTGTGTGTGTGTGTGTATGTCTTTCTTGAGAATCCTTGGATTAACTGCACAGAATTTACTTTACATTATATCACTTTTCTTGTGACCATAAACTCTATTCATATTTTACATTATAATTCCCGTGACAGTCGTTATAGGTCATAAAACCATGTGCATCTTAGACGGTGTGGTAGATGCACATGGTGGAGTATATATATATATATATATATATATATATATATATATATATATATATATATATATATATATATATATATATATATATATATATATACATAACGTATGCTCCACTGTACACTATACAAATATAAATACTTGTATTCGCTCACTCAAACACATACCTTACAACGCACACCCGAATAACCCAAGTACAAAATTAACCAAGTCATTTGCCTGATATAGCAGACTTCAGCTGTTTTTTTTTTAATTGATAATACTTTAATGAAACTACACATAGCAAAACAAAACTCTGTAACCTCGACAGCTACGTATCATGAAGAGTCATAATCACTATGAACGCTGAAATAATGTACCACCAGCAGTGTTTTGTTTTCTATACATATTTACATGACATGTCCAGTTATTAATTTTCGTAACTCTATTGACGTTATGACAACAGTTAAAGACACAGGTTATGGGGCTTTTAAAGGGGAGTGAACCTTGACAAGAGAATTCATACATATTCATGGAATACGTAAAGTTAAATTTGACATAAAACATACCACAAAGGAACACGTAAATCGTACAACTTTTATGGAATTGTTTGAGCAAAAAACCCATCTTTAACTTGAGTGTACAGGGACAAGTGCAGGTTTTTAACTGTGCAGTTATTTTCAAATCACATTCAATGGTGATCGATGTGTAAGATGTAACTGCACGGTGAAGAAGTGCAAACGGAAATCATAAGTAACAATTCAAACACTTCCCACGAAATGAATTATAAATAAAAAAAATAAGAAGCAAAACTGATCGGTGTTGTACGATTCGTCTTTTAGTTCAAAGCCATGATAAGAAATCACCAATAATAATAATAATAATAATAATAATAATAATAATAATAATAATAATAATAATAATAATAATAATAATAATAATAATAATAATAACAAAAAGTTATCTCCCCTTACTATATTTCCGTAACTAATGACTAATTGCCATAAAGGTTGTTGAACACTCTAATATATCAGGATTATCATCAAATAAAATAAACCCCCTTTAATCAGTGTATCACCGACAACGTCACATAAACATAAAACACTCCTTACTCGGTTGCATAATCAAGAATGAGAAGCACTTCTATTATTACTGAAATGCAACGGGTGATGCTTACGACACACAACTTGAGCGCTCGTGGCACAATGTCTTCAAAGAAACCGGTAAAAGCCAAGAGAATTTCTGGGGAGCATCTTGAGCGCCGAAAGGAACTCTATTATAAGTCGACATTTACACATTTTGACGCTATGTAAATGTGGTGCGAATGTACCCTTTTCCAATGTTAGTTTTCGGATCTCAATCTTATCCAATGCCACTCACACCAGACGTCCAAGATCTGTTGCAGGTTTCTGTGCACTGCTTTATGGAATAAGGTTGCTACCCCATGGTCACAAAACTCGTGAGGCAACAACAACTGACATTTACTGGTGGTCACCCATGCAAGTACTGACCACACCGAACGTTGTTCACATTAACTTCTCAAGAGACCAGTCGCGTAGCGAACACACTGTCAATTATCCACATAAAAGGACAACTGATAAAAGAAGTCCTAGGTCTCCAATACTCTTATAATAACTCGCGGAGTGTTCAAGCCGAGTCTTCAATACGAGTTACCTACTTCAAAACACATCAAAGATGTGACAGCGAATATGAGTGACATAAAAATAACAGTGTCCAACAAGATTAAAAACAAAAATTAGGATATACTTCTTTTCCACGCTCTGGAATTACAGTGGGAAAAACCTTCCCACCTCAAATCATGATACAAGACATTTCTCCAACTTGTGTATTATAAAAATCTGCATGTCCTCAAATTACATTATAAGAGATTTCCACATCCTCAATCAATAAGAAAAGTCGGGAGAATGTCCTTCGCCATGTATAACCCGACCCAACCAATCCGTGCGAAACTCCGTCAGCCATGGAATTAGCATTGAGCATCAACGTCCAATTCAGAGGTCATGATCAGAAGTGACCCCAAGGCCGTGTACCTACAAGAGACTTGCGCAAGAAGGCACGTCAAATAGCAAGTTTACAATGACACGCGCTTCCAAAGTTTGATACAAGTCCTCGTGATGGGTGAGAGAAGAATTCATAAACGACACTGGATTACTATTCTAAATCATAGATGACTGGTGAGAAGAGGTCTTCAGTTTCTCCTGGTGAGGTGACTAAGGTGTGTCCCACGCAACAGAAGTAGCATTGACCGACGGAGCCTTTTATTATTATTATTATTATCATAATTATTATTATTATCATTATTATTATTATTATTATTATTATTATTATTATTACTTCTGTTGTTGTTTGGGAAAAAATTATAATTGATTGCAGTCCCAGAAGCGAAAAGTTCTAGGAAGCATAAATTTATCTCGCAAAAAGTACTATCATCCTCACTTAATACGCAAGGAAAAAGCAGATAGCCTAGTGACTACTTCAAACCAAAATATCTTATGCTGAATTGTTCTGATTTTGAACACTTACACAATAATTAAATTGTTTGCATAAGCCATTTTAACAGAGAGAGAGAGAGAGAGAGAGAGAGAGAGAGAGAGAGAGAGAGAGAGAGAGAGAGAGAGAGAGAGAGAGAGAGAGAGTCATGCAACTCCGGTGACAAAATCTAGTTTCATCCCGTTATCTACACCTTGGTTAAAACAATGCATCATATAATACAATAAAAAAAAAGACAGGGAGTAAGAATATATAAAGCTGGGTAACTGGGTACAAGAAAAAAAAACATTTTATCATTATTATTTAAAGTGCGAGCACTCATGCTGAATAAACCTAAAATGCCGTTACAGACTTGCAATGCACGCTTCCTCAATGTCCATATTGGCAAAAGAGAAAGCAATGAAGAGAATAAATAAAAGATAAACCAACAAACAGCAATGTAGCTAAGGGAGAACTAAGGCAACGTTGCATGACAATTTGCTGCTATTGTAAGTTTTTTACATTTAAGTGATATTTTTCAGTTCATACGGCGATAGAAAAAATGACTTGAAAAGAGCAACTGAAGCAATAGAATGGGTTTCACTGCGTCAAAAGAATAGAACCAACAATAGACTAACATTCATCAAAATGGATTCCAATATTCGACGTGGGCCCGAGTACGAATTTGTGGACATAAATCGCCACAAAGACAAAAGTCTGTACTGAAAGTGCTTCGAGAGCCCAAAGATTACCAACAGCCTGATATTCTTACAATTTAAATGTCGGGCTTCATAAAGACCATCTCCCGCTAGTACCAGACTGGTTTGGTCTGCTGCAAGTTTCAGTGACGCTTGGTATTTGATACGGCACGACCTTTGACCCTACGCTCATTTATCCGAGCCAGTAACGCCAGAAAACTTATAATAAATCAATTTTACCCCTCTTTGAGAATGACTAGTTTGGGAAAACAGTCAGAACGACTATGAGTATCTGCACAACTTTAAACTTCACTCTGGCCGTGGCTTCTCTGACGTGCCAAATCTGGACAATGCTTTTCTGGCCAGTTTAATTCGAAGCGGGTTTCTCAGACGTTCTTCAACCCTGAGTGGGCTTCCTCTGTGGTGCTTGCACAGAGGGAACTTCTCTGTCATGCTTCAACCAACGTCGTCGTCGTCTTTTAGCTCATACCAACGCGGTCTACTCTATCGATAGAGTTTAATCCGAGTAGGTTCCTCTGTCGCAATGATCAAGGTTCTTTTATCAAAATTATTACACCAAATACTTTTGACAAATTGTCAATATGACAGACTTTATTCATATTGAATCTAATTCCAGGATTTTAGATTCGAAATATCGTGAAGGACTTTGATAATGAACAACAGCTTTTAATGGCAATGTGAACCTGTTAAGCGACAGGGATCTTGATAATATCAACATACTATGAATAATAAATAACACGGATAATTCCAAATGCTTACAAAATTAACCAATGTTGATGGTACAAATTGTGTCCATTCGAGATTTCAATATCAGTGTGTAAAGAAATTTAAGAAAAAAATAATGGAAAATAGTTCTTATAATAAGAGACAAGATATCACTGCAAAAGAATTGCCATGCATTCTAACTTAATATCAGTTAAAATGAATGAGAAGAAACTGACTAGCAGAACAAAAGAAAACAAATAAAACCGTGCCGGGTAAATAAAACCGATAAGAGCACCATTCTATTAAGAGTAGCGTGAAAGAAAAGGAATGTGTTATTCCTTTAATGGGTCTTTACAGTGTCTCTTCGTCCACAGGGCATGAAACATTATAAATATAATTTTAACTTTGGTCCTTCCATAAAAAAAAAAACACAAACAAACGGTTCGAGTTGTGTCAAATCGCTATAGGGTTTAGAACAACTGTGCAGGAGAAGAAAATTGGTGGTGATAGCACCTGTTTTACCAGCAGCAGTAGCAGTAGTAGCAAATGAAAGCAGTCTGTGCTTTTTAACATAAATATATATATTGTGACACTCTGACGCTAAGGGGTGTGTGATGCGTGCTAATGATCAAGGGGGCGGGGATCTATAATAGGACACTTTTGAGGGTCTTGTCCGATTCAGGTTTTCTTTTCTCTTGTCGTTCAACATCTTTATACAAAACATTATTGACAGGATGGTACAGTATCTATTTTACCTCGTTCCACACCACCTCCATGCCCTCATCCGTATCCATGGCCAAGTAGGCCGCGTCGATGCCCGGGACATCTCGCTGTTGCACCTGTAAAGAGACATTTTACATTAATTATCCAGTTCACAATCAGTACCCCTAACCTCCTAACATGTACCTGTATATGTATATATATATATATATATATATATATATATATATATATATATATATATATATATATATATATATATATATACATATACATATATATATATATATATATATATATATATATATATATATATATATATATATATTCGCAGGCATACACACGCACACACACATACACACACCTGACGCAGAGTTCATCAACCTTGCCTTACTAGCGAGACCAAGATTGATCCAAGTAGGTAAACGAGGAAAACCGTCAGTCAATAAACCTTCAGTATGAAGAATTTTCCATCCTCCCAACACTGCAACATATCCGGGACACCCGCACCAACTGAGGGTCGGGCCTCTTTCTGGAGGATCTATTGTGACTCTGTTGACCTCAACGTTCAAAAAATAGAAACTTAATGTGGCAGTGACTACTTTCTTTCTTTTTTTTGGGGGAAACAACTTTCAATTTGGGAGAACAGACTACTGGTGACAGAAACATTAAGGTACTGCAGTGGATAAGAACAAAATTTTTTTTGTGCATAAGAACAATTTTTTTTTTAAATATATTTTGTCAACGAAAGAAAAACTTGAGTCATGCAGTTCATTAAGACAGTCCAAACTATTAATAATGCCAACGTAGGCTGAAGACAAAATGTTCCTAGACTGATCCCGTGTGAAATTAAGTATTATGTCAAGGAAGAGTTACAACCGGAAGGCAGCCCACTCTCGGCTGACGCGTGGCGTTCACAGTGGCACCTGTCTGGCGCCAAAGTGGCATTTACTCTGGGAGGGGGATGGAGGGAGTACGGGGTTACTCCCTCGGTATATAAACACAACAACACGTAATGCCCAGAGTGCAACAGAAAACGTTTCTATGCCAAGTATTTGATTCTCTTCGGAGCCAGACCGGGAGCCACTCTGACCAGAATTAATTCAAACGATAATACTAATACTATAAAACTACTACTCATTCTTCCAATAGTATTGATACTACACTTACTGACGCTTCTCAGAACACAGGCATCATGGCTGGCACTTTGTAACCTTGGCGCTAAGTGCCGTGTTTGTGACGGCGTAGCCATTCGGCTGGCGCCAAGCCTTGCAGAAGGGGGCACGGGACGCTGGCACCACCAAAACAATGAGTGGGCGCGTCAAAGGAGCCGCGACAATGATCGTAACCCACCGCCCCTCCTCCCACCCCCCCTTCCTTCCCTTCTTCCTTCAGTCTCGAGGATGCGGTGTGATACGTAATTACACTGAGGTGTTTTTTCATAAAGTGCTTTCGAGATTTTAGATCAAAAGAAGATTCGGTCAAAAGGAATTATTTTGTCTCCCGCGGCGTCTGATGGCACGGCGACAACTTCGTCTGAAGAATTCAACAATCTAACATTCACACAAGAGTAACAAAATGTGAAACATCGACGACAAGAAGTCATATATGTCTCTTCGAGGAGGAGGAGGAGGAGGAGGAGGAGGAGGAGGAGGAGGATGTCTATTCATCATTCTCGCTGTTAGTTACAGTAATAATAATAATTAACTATTTATCTTTCGTCGTTAGAATAAAAAAACACACAAATATATACATAACATATAGTTTTGCAAATAATGTGTACACCAGTCATACAAAAGGTAACAACACTAGAATGTAACAATGGAGAGAGAGAGAGAGAGAGAGAGAGAGAGAGAGAGAGAGAGAGAGAGAGAGAGAGAGAGAGAGAGAGTCTGCAGGATTGTTAGTCAACTGCTGAAAACTTGCAATGCTTGTTTTATCATCTATGCACGTTATCATTAAACTGAAACTGAAAAATCTCTCTTTCCTATGGAATGCCAGTTCATTAAACTATGATTTCCCTAAGCCAGTTCAATGGCTATGTGTGTGTGCGTGTGTGTTTTCGCGAGCAGCGAGTGAGAATGATAATGATTATTTATCAAGGTAATCGTCCTGTCGATTACCTTACATCGGAAAATGGTGGCATTGCCTTTCCGGAACCAATCCATCATTAGAAAACTACTCTCTCTCTCTCTCTCTCTCGATTAAAATGTCTGAAGGTGATAAGCTTCATTAAAGCCACAATCGAATGGGTACAAAACCTGGTTGGAAAAGCGTCGGCTGACTGACACCAATGAGCTCACAGTGAGTGACGACTTAACGATCACAAAGGACTGAAAAGTGATGAAGAATAGGAATGCTTGCGTATACAACGAAAATAAATAAATTATATATATAAATCACTGTAATACTACTGGATAAAAAAACCCATTTAACACAAAAAAATGGTTGAAACGCTAAAAACTAAACCTTTGACTTACAGACATTTAACAACCCGAGCTTACTGAAAGAGAGAGAGAGAGAGAGAGAGAGAGAGAGAGAGAGAGAGAGAGAGAGAGAGAGAGAGAGAGAGAGAGAGAGAGACTAAAGCAATTTTGGGAAAACCCAATAATAACAGAGTATGATGATGTACCACTTTCCATGTTTTAATTACGAAGATAAATAAGCTTCTGTCCAAAGTCTAAGCGTGTTAAGAATTCAAAACAATGGTCAAAGAATTATAGTAGCGTGATAAAATGTTGTGGCTCGCCCATTCACAGATACTTTATATTATTGTTTTGATAACGTAACTCTGCGAGTAAATAAAAAATGTCCAAAACAAAAAATCTAATACTCTCAACGTGTTACCATGATACCAATGAATGACAAAAAAAAAAAAATATATTCGCCATATAGATTAAAAAAAATTGAAACGACTTTATAAAAAGAGGACAACCATATGCTAAGACAAATAAACCTAGCATTAAATAAAACAGTAAAACTACAACTGTCTCAGAAAATGAGGTTGAATCAATTGCACATACACGAACATTGTGCAAGTCGTTAACCCTTGTAACGACTGCTCTCAAAACGCGCTAGAAATCAATTAAATTACCAATAAAGACCGGTACTACCAGAAAACAAACCGGATTTGACGTAATACAAATATCTGGAAACTTTACAGGAAGACAACAGCGCTTCTCTTTACTGACACACACACACACACACACACACACACACACACAAAATGTCAAATACAACGAAATCAGCGTAAAATCTTCTAAAACTTCAGCGAAAAGTTTACCTAAGAATTATAAAAAATATTGTGCATAGCACCATGTGGAGACTATAATAATGAGATGACGTATATCAACGAATTCCAAGTCCCATTCCCTAATCCCCACAAACGAAAGATTTTAAGTATGAATTAAAGGAGGCAAACCTGATGACCAAAATAGGAATGGGATCCTTCATACTCAGAGAGAGAGAGAGAGAGAGAGAGAGAGAGAGAGAGAGAGAGAGAGAGAGCGAAATTTTAAATAATGCTCTACTCACACCACAGTTGAAGACCACCAGCTGAACGGTATCGTGACAGAGGCAAGTCATGTTACATGCAGTAAGGCCAAGAGACAAGAAATCATTACGATATTAAATTTCAGAAGAAATGTGCAACCTACGTCATTCACAGGAGGCTCCACTGACCCAGTCACTCAAGGAAACTGCCAATATTTTCGTCGTTGCAGGGTGGACTGTATAAACTTGGTCAACAGAAGAAAAATATAAACTTCTTCACTACTAAGGAATGCACAGTGTTCTTCATCACAGAGGAATGCTTAAATTTCTTCATCCAATAGGACTGCACATAATTCTGTCTCCAAACGAGAACCTATAAACCTTGTCGTACAGGAGTGAATGAATGCACTTGCAATCCAAATGAGGTATGCACAAACCTCCTCATCCAAGAGGGAATGCAAATCATCTGTGCAAGATTAATCATTTTCACCTGAGTGGAATTAATAATCTCCATCTAAGCGGAAAATTCTATAGTAAATAATACTGGCAAAAATATTCAGCACTTCTAAACGGATATGATAATAATAATAATAATAATAATAATAATAATAATAATAATAATAATAATAATAATAATAATAATAATAATAATAATAATAATAATAATTCTGAGACCACCGCTAAAATAACACACGTCACTTGCCTACCCCGAATACCTCTGTAAGAACATTTCAACTAACGAAAAGTTGAGGAAGAAACCTTTATGGTTCTTGTAAAAGTAAATAACTCTCTACAAAATTTCTCCCTACAAGATGTGTTTGCAAAACACGAATGGCCCCGATGGCAGCTACTGTTAGTAAGAAGGTTAGGGTCAAACTAAAATGGTCATTATCACTATTATCATCTGGTAGGGCTGCATTACTGAAGTATGTATGCAAAATATATGCCTCTATCACTTACAGCTGATAGATATCCAAGGAGTTCAAGTGTTCAGATTCTCGGACAATTGGACCCATAATTTCAAATTTTGGCACAGTCTCCTTAGACCTTACTACACCTTAAACGATTAGTAAAAAGGAAAAATTGCACACTAACCAATAGACATACATAACAGACTGAAGGTACCCTTTCATGCCCCTTTAATTGTGATGATTTATTTTTGTTCCAAGTCTGGCTGAAATTCCATCAACCACGTATGAGGAGTTACTGTAAAATGACAAGGTAAGTGTGACAGAGACAGTAACAGGGAGGCGGCGGATGGAAAAACTAGTTCAAGATTTTGTCAACAGGCAACTAATAAATAGAATGATGCAGAAAATGTACAGAAAGATGCTCCAATATACATATAATTATACAGTATATCCGGGTAACAATGCATTTATATACCAACAATACGTGGTATCTTATAAAACTACAAATGCAAGACACAATGGTGGTGACATAAGACAACAATAATAAAATCTGAGAATGTGCATTCAAAATATTTATAAAGATGATGTTACACTTGGCCTGGTACAATATAGTTTCTCGAATAAGCGTTAAAAACAATACGAGCTTTACAAATAGCACATTTGCTTACTACATAGAACCGAACATTTATGCTACAGCAAATGACTTAAGACTTCCAATGTATATGATTCTCTCAAAGCCAACTGCGCTCGTAACCAAATCTTATTCTCTAGTCAAGGCCACGGCGTTTTTCGGCACCCTGAGAGAGAGAGAGAGAGAGAGAGAGAGAGAGAGAGAGAGAGAGAGAGAGAGAGAGAGAGAGAGAGAGAGAGAGATTCTCGAAAATGCAGAGAGACATCGTTTAGCTAGAGGCAACAACAACTTCCAAAGACATTTTATATGAAGAACCTCCTCAAGTTCTCGGTAGTGTTTACATCTGTATAATTATTTTCCACTTTAGTTTCAACTTCTGTTAAGTTTCACTTTAAATTTTCTAATAAGCTTTTTGTCCTATTTTCACCATGCATGTTTAATAAATAATGTTATCTTGCTTTTCTTATTTTTCCAACAAAACTCCGCTATACTTATCGTCGCACGGGTTTTGTGGGAATTCGTTCAGTAAATTTAACGCTGGTGTGCATGATGATGATAATAATAATAATCTTACTTTCTCCTAGAGTTAATGTGTGAGCATTTATTTTATTTTGATAGGCAACTTCTTATTTGCTATCACCGTCCACTACGCTTTTTCCTGATGACTTACCATACAGCTTTCTGCTATAGACCACTGCGCCGTCGTGTAAGTAAGGACCATAACTGTTTTTATGCAAGTTAATAATATCAAATCAGTCAAACTACTTGAGACGGCCCCACCAATCAAACTAACTAGGCCAATCTGGATACTAGCTTCCCTGTAAATTTAGGAGGTCATCAAATAACACTTCTAAAGAGAAGTCTCTCACTTGACAAGAGTTCCATACGAAATTGACACGTGACTAAATAAGCCTATCTTTAAGAACATGTATTCCTTGATCCTCTTTTAAATGCTTTGAAAAATTACTGTGAATATATATATATATATATATATATATATATATATATATATATATATATATATATATATATATATATATATATATATACACACATAATATATATGTATAACTGATTCACGAGGATATGGAACGTGATGAATGTATAAATAAAGGTAAATGCCACGAAGGAAAAAAGAAACAACGGAGTGATTGCTAGGCCTTTCGACACAACAGTCCTTTACCGAGTCTGCTAGTAAAGGATCGTTGTGTCTAAAGGCCTAGCAACCACTCTGTTGTTTCTTTTCTTTCCTTTGTGGCATTTGCATATATATATATATATATATATATATATATATATATATATATATATATATATATATATATATATATATATATATATATATATATATATATATATTGTATAGTGACACTGATTGTGTGGGTAAGTATATTCTCCTCTCTCCGCGGTTACGACCCACGTTATCCTTCTTCCCTTCGTCTTTTTCCTTAGTCTTCTTTAGCCTTTAGCACCTGAAAGGTATATGAATGTGTGTGTGTGTGTGTGTGTGTGTGTGTGTGTGTGTGTGTGTGTGTGTGTGTGTGTAAATTTTCACCCTTCAGGAACATGTATTCGTAAAATAGAGCATAATCTCCTGACAGATCCTCTGCCTGTCACTTTCACATTATACAACTCTACGGACAAGGAATCCAAGTGCCGCAACACAGATAAAAATGGGGGAGAAAAAGGATAACGTAAATATTAACTGATGCACGGGAAAAAAAATCGGTATTGTAATACAACGTAAAAAATTTGGATAAAAGCTGTGACGAGTATCGAAGCGAGGCACCTTGGCTAGAAGTCTAGGAGAGTATCAAATACATTGGAAAACATGTATCGTTTGGGACATTTATCAACTAAAAAGCATGGGGGGGGGAGTTATTGAAGGCAAAAAGTAATTTACAAGCCCTGCACAGAATAATCGACAGGAGAAATTTAAATCATAATGCCTAAACAAATTTTTAATACAACCACTGTGACCAGGAAATGGATTGGAAAAATACTGTGCTCAAGATTTCAAAGACTGGCAGAATCAAAATAAAAGGTGACAAATTGAAAGTGGACACGGATGCTGTCTCATAACACGGATGGCAAGAACTGTGTCCCTGGAGACAACAAAGTTACTTACTTTCATTTTTACGGTTAGGAAGGCAAGGATCCCGAAATTACCAGCTACGACAAAGGTAAAACCAAAAGAAAGACAGAAAAAGCGAGAAAGAACGTGTAACCACATAACAGATAAGAGAGAGTGTATAATCGTCAGGAGTAAAGAGAGAGAGAGAGAGAGAGAGAGAGAGAGAGAGAGAGAGAGAGAGAGAGAGAGAGAGAGAGAGAGAGTGTAAACGCTCATTATTATGCCGTAGACGGGCATCCCGTGCAAAACAAATCTCCAATTAGTATGTCTGCCGTTGTTTCTGACGAAGGTATTCATAGAGCCTACATGCGTCCGATCACACTGCGGGGCAATTAGCAGTTTCAACTCCACTGCTGCGGCAGTTTACGAGATCCGCTTTGCAGAGCAATGTTGTAAAAGAGACAGCAATATGCACATGACGTTCATTTGCGTCAATATATCAAAACCGAGTGTGTTTCTGGGTAAAAGCAATAATTACTTCACAAACATACATATATATATATATATATATATATATATATATATATATATATATATATATATATATATATATATAGAGAGAGAGAGAGAGAGAGAGAGAGAGAGAGAGAGAGAGAGAGAGAGAGAGAGAGAGAGAGAGAGAGAGAGAGAGAGAGAGAAACATTTTAGCACAAGAGAGCGCGTAGGTGTGCGCAAGGTAAAAAGTATTTCCTACTATGGCGAGACTCTTTCAAAGACTCGAGACAATACCCAATATCATATTCACTGAAAATCTGCCTTGTAGTAACAATAACTGCAACACTAATAATAATAGTAATGACAAAGGAAAAGCTTCTGCACTAACTCGTGTTTTTATGCACTGGCTCGTGCAGAAGCACGCACGAGACACGAGAGAGAGAGAGAGAGAGAGAGAGAGAGAGAGAGAGAGAGAGAGAGAGAGAGAGAGAGAGAGAGAGAGAGAGAGAGAGAGGCAACACGGGGAAACCCTGCCAAAAAAATTAGAAACAAGAAACAAGAAAGAAAGAAAGAAAGAAAGAGAGAGAGAGAGAGAGAGAGAGAGAGAGAGAGAGAGAGAGAGAGAGAGAGAGAGAGAGAGAGAGAGAGACCTAAATATGAAGCGGAATAGAGTATACTAGTAAAAAAAAGAGAAAAAAAAACCAAGGATCGAGAATGCAGACATCAGGCAGCTTGTAGCAGCCAGTAGTAGGCGCCTACCAGTCGTCAATGAATATAAATAGTAGGAAGGGGGAATGTGGTCCTTGGGGATGGAAGGGGAGAGAGAGAGAGAGAGAGAGGGATATATGGCCCCCTGGGATTGAGGAGTGGGGGATGCGGGCCATGCAAGTAGCCAAACCTACGCAATACATTCGTGTTACAAAAGACACTTGTGTGAGATATGTAAACAAATGATACAAGGTAAGTTTTTTTATTTCAATATACCTGTTATTCAAGTAGCGCTTCTTGAAACTGTATTTTAGTTAAATGTATAAAAAAAATGTATTTCAGAAGGACCAAACGTATCATAGACGTTGAACTTTGTATTTCTCAAATACCATTTAAACTAGTGTTTTTTAACTACATATAAAATGTTGTTTTCATCTGTTAGCTATCAAATAAGTAAGACAAATCTGTTTCATAAAAAGTGAATATTTTAGGTTTATAATCTACAATGCAATGCCCTCTTCAAAACTTCAAATATGATAACCATAGACAACTCCATTACAGCCCAATTTTAATTACCTGATGCGTAAAAAAAAGTAAAAAAGCATTTTGAAAGTACTGTTACAGCAATGCAAGTCCCCTACCGACTAGCAACCAACTTCCCTCTACAGAATTCCGACTGATGAAATCAAACAGATAGACACGCAATATCTTTCAAGCACATTTATGCATGATAAGCTACCTCTGTTCCAAGTCTGACTGACTGAAATCCCTTGGCCGGTGCAGGAGTTGCAATCAAAATGAAAGTGTGACCGACACACTGACGGACAAACAGACCGACGAACTCCCATCCTGCATATCAAGACATGATGGCTTATCTTGGTATACCTTTGTGCACAGTTTGACTGAAATCCCTTCAGCCATGCAAGAGTTGCAATGACATAGTAAGCGTGACACACGCACACAGGTGGAAGGACAGGCAGACAACGGACGGAAAAATGAGTCCCCTTGACGTTGTCAGTAGGGGTCTTATTACCCTGCATACATTCTACTCCGTAGCTAATGACTCAAGATAAAATGGGAATACAAAAAAGAGAAAAGTTAACTTTTCATATGACCAATCCTTTCCTCGATTTTCGAACTTAACTAACATGTTATCCAGTTTGGAATCACCAACCAAACGTTCAAACTTGAGGATAAAACAGAATAATATAAAAACAGAATCAATGCAATTAAATCTCAATACACATCCCATTAAATCAGGACCTGAAAGATTGCCTGGAGACCACAAACCTCCGCCAAGGCTGAGCAATCCACAACCATCCTCACGAAAGGTTCTCTGTCTAGATTCCGACATCTCAGAAAGCAAGTCACTTGTTGTAAGTCGCTAGACCCGTCTTGGGTACAGTTTTCGTAAAATTAGAGAAGCAAAAACACATCCATCTTGTCGGATGGAAAAAAAAAACATGAAACAAAACAAAGTTATATAAAATAAATGTGAAAAGAAAACGCATCAAACTGAATTGAAAAGATCAAACTAAAACCACAATCGAATTTATGCAATGATATACCAACAAACGCCCAATATCTGATATGTAAAACAATAAAATAAAAACTTTCAGAAGCGAATAAGAAATGCTGTGCAAACCCACGTGATGATGCTGTCACAACAAATCACCCTTAATGGCTCTCGAATTGCATACTAATTTTACTTCAATTCAACCATCCCAGTGACCCCCTCCCTCACCAACAAGACATGATTCCCATGACTATACAGCATGGCTTCAAAGCAATAAGAAGAGCAGCAGAAATGTTAGCAACGTAATATTAGAAAACCAAAAACACACACAAACATATACACACATATATAGCCTATATATATAAAACAATGGTCATCGATGGGAGAACATAATAAGTTTATAATTATATAATACACACATACATACATACACACACACACACACACACATATATATATATATATATATATATATATATATATATATATATATATATATATATATATATATATATATATATATATATATATATATATATATATATATGGTCGTCGATGGGAGAGCACGATATCCACTATTCCATATATTATTGGTAATGGAAGTTCAATATGGTTTTTTCAGTTACTGCATTCATTTTATGGAGATTTGCTGCTATACCTGTTACTGTTCTCAAGACCGGTTTGTGTATTGTATTGAAGTTGTGCTATATATATATATATATGAAATTTTTATCACACCGTGATTTATATACAATCTGAAGCTACAAATGTCATTATATGGTAATGGATATCTCCGTTGAGAATTGTCGCCGATTTATATAAGTGATAAATTTGGAATCGTGGGGAGTTACGACGCATTCAGTTGACGTAAACCTCTCTTGATGGCTCAATGGTTTACGTCAACTATAGGCTTTCCGCGGTTCGTGTCCCCACTTCCAATTCACTTATATAAATTCCTTCGGCGACAATTCTCCAACGGAGATTACCGAGGTAGTAATTTCGATATTAAGCGACATTTGTAGCTTCATGATTATATATATATATATATATATATATATATATATATATATATATATACATATATACACATATATATATATATATATATATATATATATATATATATATATATATATATATATATATATATATATATATATATATATATATATATAATATGCACACAACTTCAATACAATATGCAAAATGGTATTGAGAACACTGGCAGGTATAGCAGCAAATCTCCATCAAATAACCACAGTAACTGAAAAAAACCATATACGAACTTCCATTACCAATAATGACACAGGTAAGAAGCTGGAATAGTGGAAACATCCTATGAGCTTTTGCACATACGTATTAAGTCTGTTATCAATCAAGGATAGAAGTCCTCTGAATCCAAGCACTTCCACAATAAGTATGGAAGCCTCACGAGCTTGATGACTGATCTATCTGACCAGGCTTCGGTACCGTTCATTTCCACCGTCTGGAATCTTTTGCTTCCATGTGTATTTCCTGAATCCTCTAACCTAGCTCTAAAAGGCGGGATATTTGTGGCCTACAATTGTTTTTGGTTTGTTAGTTGTACTGTCCTGTTGGCTTCATTACACATAAAAATAAACGAAAATGCGGGTTTTCCCTTTCCAGTATATGATGAAGTTGAGACGTCGGAAAAAACATACAAATGAATAAAATACAAGCACCACCAGGAGCACTACTGCTCGACGAATCCATCTGCAGCTCCCGGGAAGGCGGGTTTCTAGCAATCTTCACCTTAACCCTAAAGTCGCATGCTCGTGCAGGCTTGGGTAAAAAATAATTAAAATAAATTACTAATCATGAAGAGAATAACTGAAATTTTCTCCAAAATTAATGATCGAACTTGGACTTCTTATAACTTGACCTAGATCATGTTAAACTTAGGCATTTGCAGAGAGCCAACGTTTGAATTACAAGTTAACAAACTGACGGACCATCTCCACGAAAAACTTTACGGGAAATAAAACTCAACTAAGATGACACCGTTGCGGGAGAAAGAATAGTCAAGATTCATCTCAAATGAAATAAAATAGTCTAAAAAGAAGCCGAACATAAACCAAAACCTATAATTCTACGAAATCAAAACGGAAGACATACAGCTGGGACAATGTCAAAACAAACAAAAAATAAAAACCTCCGGGGACACCAACAAGGAGGATACTGATCCGTGATAATATTCCTCCAGAACAAAATAAAATAAGATAGATAGGTAACACGATTTCCTCCTCCACACTCACAGGAAGACTGATGAAACTGCCAAGCGGATATTCCATCTGATATTGGTCGGGTCGAGCCAAAATTTTCATCTACAGCACAGTCGTAATTATGACATCCTCCCCCTCCTATCCTATACTCGGGAGACCAAAAGGCCCCCACGCAGTCTGCTCCTGCCATCACTAATTTTTTATCCTCGAATTAATGAGAGTCATTTACTCGTTACTTTAAATAATGGATCTCTCTCTCTCTCTCTCTCTCTCTCTCTCTCTCTCTCTCTCTCTCTGAGCAGGGACAAGCGTTAACATATGTATTTATACATTACTATGGTAAGTACTCATGATCACCATAAACACTAAAACGTCCGCATATTAATAAGGAAACATACCATAAATATGGCACAAAACACAACTAATCTCTTCAAACACTGCAATATCCTTGGAGTCTTGAAGATCTGTCTCTGTCCTTTACGGTTATGAATTTGCATTACGTCAATTACAGTAAGTCTCTCTCTCTCTCTCTCTCTCTCTCTCTCTCTCTCTCTCTCTCTCTCTCTCTCTCTCTCTCTCTCTCTCTCTCTCTCATAACTGCAAAATAACTACAAGTTTAAGAAGCCAAACACGATGAACAACATATATGGAAAGTATGAAATTACCAGATATTCCAGTGAACAATAAACACACCTTAATAATAATAATAATAATATATATATATATATATATATATATATATATATATATATATATATATATATATATATATATATATATATATACAGTATATGTTAGAGAACAAAAGTTTCTGAATGCTACTCCCCCATACACTGATATCCTGCAATAATTCTTATCTTCTTCATCATCCCTCTTCTTTGTTTTTCCCTTCCTTGATTCTTATCCCTTTGTCTTCCAACTAATTAACCATATTTTTTCCCCACTCATAATTGCCCTATTTTCTTTATCTCTTTCTCTCACGATGGAACACTCCATAACTCATTAACGTCCACTTCTCCAGTTAATTAGGAATTGATAAAAATCGTGCATCCCCCTAATTATTGTAATTAAGCAGTATACGGCCACTAAAGGCTAATGCGATTGTTGACCAGTTTCATGTGTAGAATGTTCAATGTGATTAATGTAGACAAAAATCTGAAATAAGCAAAATTTGATGAATCCCCCCGCCCTCTCTCTTTCTCTACAAGTCTTTTCTCACAAAAGGTGGTTTAATTTAATAAAGGAAAACTGTATAACTCTCTCTCTCTCTCTCTCTCTCTCTCTCTCTCTCTCTCTCTCTCTCTCTCTCTCTCTCTCTCTCTCTCTCCTTATGCCTCTAAACGTTTTGTGTATTTTCCAAGCTGTGCAGTGACTTTCTCCCTATTTGTTCTTGAATTGAATATGAAACTACTTATAGTAGAATATACAAGCCTTATCAAGAAAACGAAGATTTCTTTTACTTTATAAAAGCCTCTATACAGATTTTTCTAGTGACAAATAATACAGCAGCAAACAATCAAGGTTATGTAAACAACAGGACCCACTCATAAAGTGGACCCTGGTAAACAATATCTCAAGACTGTGGACATGTGTTTGTGTTTGCATGGTGTTTACATACACAGAACTATACAATGATCAGGACATACAAATTAAAGTTTTCCATGAGAATGGAAAACAAGTTGAATGTTTAACAAGGATCGAGGACGGGAAGAAACCTAAAATATGATTGACTCTACTCGAGAAAAAGAAGGCAATGCACATATTCCTTCAAGCAAAACAACGATTTTTTGTTTTAACTGTTACCATCTCGAAGTAATAAAAGGTAAGCTGGAGGAAAATGATTCCAGACCGTAACAATACTGAAGCAGTACGGTCACTTACGAGAGTAGCCATATGAAGTACATGTACAACCTTTCCCTGAAAAGGATTACCATAAAAATCACAGGTACACATCCTCTTAAGAGGCTGACCAGACAACAGGCGCGGATTCGCTGCAGACAAAAATCATAGGAGCACATTCTTTGAAGATACTAACCATGACACGAAATTCACTGACTGAGCACCTGACATCTTGAGACAATTGATAAGTAGTTCACAGTGGCGCCACAACAACTACGGTATTCTAGGTGGACACTATATTAGTTTCTAAAGCACTAATGAATAACTTGAGATTCAAACATGAAGAAACAAGAAACTAGCTTTGGAAAGGCAACAAATACGAACAGTGCTTATAACATGCTATGATAAGGAGTCTGGGAGTTCGCCTTAAAAGATAACTCTAGTTTTCCGTTAACAGGTCAAGCAAATATATTGCCTTCAGCCAGCTATCAGGTTAAGTCTACACCTAAGTAATAAAGTCAGCGGATGAGCTTTAAAAATACAAGATCCATGGAAAAAGAATAAAATCAGAAATTTGAATAGAAAGCAAAAGGCCCATCCCCACAGGAAATGACTTGCCAAACTGCTGTATTCATTTTCCCCAACATGATTGAGGAAAATTTAGGTAATATTTAATTTCTAAAAGGAACTATATGCCAAAACTACCACATATATTATCCAAAATGGAAAAGATAGCTTTAAACAAGCATATCCCCAAACAGTATTACTGCATTTATCACCCACATAGGAAAAATCTTAAATAACAAATTAACAAAACCCCCGAATTACAGCACTTATTTCTTAAAATAAATCTATACAAACATTTTTCAAACAGAAAAGACCGTAAATATTGCATTTAATACTAAGTAAAACATTTAAAAACTACATTCTCTTGCTAAATAGGAAAATTCATTTACTCAATAAAATATCTGCACTGCACTGACTTTTATAGTTATAAAAGCCACTCCACTGACTTTACAGGTTTCTCTTTAATAAATAAACAATATCCGGAGATTTGAACGAGGAAAATATTACAAATTCTCTGAACTCGTCTATTCCACGCCTTTCCTTTCTTCTACCTATATGTTCACGCTTCGTTCATATTTCCTCCGGATTTTACCATTATATGGGAAACAAAAAAAATATTTCGTATATGACAATTAAAAAAGTAAAAGAGCTGTAATACGTCAAATCTGAGTTACAATAAACATTCTTTACCTAAAATTGAGAATGCAACCGGGTTAATCATTGCTTAAAAACCAGACATTTTCTCAGACTGATAACCGTGGGTTGTTGAGAACAATCAAATAAGTCTATATATAGATCAAAGAAATAAGATAATAGTGATTACTTAACTCAAATGCCAATTTCCAACACGAAAGGCCAGTGGAAAAAATAACGAAGAAGAATCTTGTAAGTTCATAAAGAAAGTTCTTCTTGAAGTACCAAGAGGAGAAGTTAAATATACATCGACACACACACACGCACGCATATATATATATATATATATATATATATATATATATATATATATATATATATATATATATATATATATATATATATATATATATATATATATATATATATAATATATATATTATATATATATATATTATATATATATATATATATATTATATATATATATATATATATATATATATATATATATATATATATATATATATATATATATATATGCATATAAGTCCCTTCCATAGTACTCATATGATAAAAAGAACTTTCGAGAGTAACAATTAAAAACGAAACGAAACACGAAAAAGGATATCTTGAGATTAAAAAAAATTTTTTTCAGAATACCCATAGCCAAATAGCACAATAATGCATGCACAAAACTACAAAACGAAATGCCCAACACGAAATGGTGACGACAAGCGCTAACCAACCAACCTTTTAACCGAAATTTACCCGTTTTTCCACCCCTCTCAACACATTCCTTTGCAGAGGGCTTCAGTATTTGCTAGTTTTTACCAAGTCTCTTGCTCTAAGAGACAGGTCTACCTCTTCCTTCTCGCCCCCTTTTTCCTTCAAATAATTAATAACTACAAAAAGAAAGTAAAATTTTCACTACTTTCTCGTCTTGAGTAATGAGCAGAGGCAGCCAAATCGAACCAGAAGGAAATCATTGGATTATATCAAAACATGAAAGCAACGCCACAAGACAAGTAGTAAAACATGAGAACACAATCAACAAGCGAGTAAGAGACGGTCAATGTATAAAGATAAGGATGAAAATGACAAATGTAGAAAAATTTATAATTCTCTATATATATGTATATATATATATTTATGTATGAAGCCAAAATCAGTCATAAGAAGTAGGCCAATAAATAATTAAGCCAGCTTCCAAACAACATGTTCCAATGTAAAGATATCACAGAAGACAAAATTAGACAAGCAGTAAGCAGCACAAGCAGGGCAGCAGTAACTGAACAAGCAGTGAAGCAGCGGCAGCAGTTCAGTGCAAAAGCACGAACCCCCATGCAAGAACGACAAAGACTATTTTCGCAGAAAGACACAACATTCAATCAGGTGGCTCTTGCTCGATACCGGGTCTCAAGAGGCGATCCCTGTCACGCGACATTAATAAGCTGAGAGAGAGAGAGAGAGAGAGAGAGAGAGAGAGAGAGAGAGACAAAATCAATTATTTAACACAAGGAATTCGGTCGATCTTGTGAGCAGAGTTAGTTGTTTAAAGAAGGAAAAACATTCAGTCGACTTTGAAAGGTAAGGAGTTGCAACAACTCGCCATATTAGTTGTTTAAAGAAACAACATAAGTCGTCCAACCAGTCAGAGTTAGAAGTTTAACAAAGGGAAAATATTAAGTGAGTTCAATCTCACCAAAATTTGTTGTCTGAGGAAGTGAATGTATTCAGCTGACGTTGAAAGTTATTTCCAACTGGCATTTGCCATGGGAAAAATATTCAGTCTAACTTAAGAGAGAGAAAACGCGTTCCAACTCATAAGAATTAGTTGTCTGACGAAGGGAATATAATCAGTGGACCTTACAAGAAAGAGAATTCCATCTGGCTAGAATTAGTAGTTTTTGTTCTAGTGATCGAGCGAGTCCCAACTCATCTAAAATCCGCTGCCTGACACGTGGAAACATTCAGTGTATCTTCGATCTTGAAAAGAGAGTGAGAGCGAGAGATGACCTTGGCCGTACTCAGGATAGGCAAGCGAAGGGAGAAGGCAGAAAACGAATAAAAAAAAGGCACGCGTACACCAGAACTTTGAAGAAGCCCGAGTTCCACAAACGATATATATTAAACACGTTGCCTTTGCATATCCAACCAACTGATTTGATTTTATTGATGAAAATTACGCCATACAGCCCAGCACTGGGGCACTTCAGCCATTCAGTGCTTAAGACACTGAAAATAGGGAGTTGGAGTTGCTGGATAGCAAGGACTGGAGGTAAAGTAAAAGGCTACAAAGTGGGTGCAGCTAAGGGCCGAAGGGACGCTGTAAACAACCTTCAATAATGCACATAGGCTAATGCACTTCGTGAACTGCACTGACAGCACTGGCCCCCCTACGGAGATACTCAAACAACTGTAAACATTCATAGATAATCAGTATATAAGGCATAACTGCATAAAATCTGATCAATGCACACAGCCATCCTTGCACGTAAGCAACTTGTAAACACATGACATAAAAGTGTACTTAGACAACGGATATTCTAATAAATGAAAGAATTTATGAATAAAAATCAATTCACAATTATTCTCTCAATATATTAACGCGTAACATAAACAATAATACATATAAAAAAATGCAGCTTGATCAATATACTTGAGCACAAAACACACTACACAATCATGCACACCTACATGTAGTAAAAATTAATTGATTCCATCTACGAATTATTTATTGTAAAAATATGGGATTTTTTGGATATGCTCATCTAAAACAAATAAATTTGAAAGAGGATTATAATATCAACAAAATTATATTTCAAATTCTAAACCGTGATTCACGCCATCAAGTACACTGCGCTCCAACAATTTCACCTTTGGGGACTGAAATGCAAGGAGACATTAGGGGACAATAAGCAAGAACCCTATAAAATTATCAAACACTAGGGATAATTATCTAACTGATCATGGACGTACAGAAGAGATCAAATGACCAGCCTTCACAGCAAATTATACATAGGAGTCAATATACACTTTACACCAAAGGCCAAGCACTGGAACCAATGAGGTCAATCAGCGCTCAAACGGAAATTGACAGTAAAAGTTTAAAAGGTGTAACAAGAGAAAAACCCTCCCAATTGCATTATGAATAAATTGTTAGGAGAGAGTGGAAAGTAAGATGGAAGAAAGAGAATATGAAAGGAGGTACAATAAAGGGAACTACAGGAGTTGCAGCTAGGGCCGAAGGGATGCTGCAAAGAACCTTAAGTAATGCCTGCAGTGCACCGCATGAGGTGTACTGACGGCACTAGCCCCCCCCTACGGGAGAGTAAATTTGGCAAATGATTCTTTTCAACTGCTTCCACATGGTGTAAATTTCTTATTTCATTTGAACAGAATTTTCAAAAGTTAGCGAAGACACGGCATCCTCTTTCACCCGGCTGAATACACGTTCTACCACATTTAAAAGGTCAAACTTCCTCAAAGATCACCTACAATGGTGAGGTCATCGCTGTGGCTAATTCCTTCTGAGGGCATCTTGGGAGAGTATGACACTGGGGTAAAAAAAAAAAAAAGTTAACAAGGGGAAATCATTTAAAAATTTCAAACTGTTTCATCCTCAGAACAGCAGACAGTGACTAAGAAATATAGCGCTTGGAAGAAAGTGCCAATGACGTCACAGTTTTACACAGCGACCCGAATATTCACATAAAATGGACCAACTATGACTTCTAAAAAAAAGTAAATTCGTAACCACACGCATAAGAAAGGAAATAGCACTGAATTCGTAAATTGCAAAATCAAATGAAACGAAGACATTCCATAGTACAAAACCGATAGCAATCTTGCCTCACGCAGAGAAATCGACATAGGATAGACGGCACTAGAGGTATGGATACGCTGGTAGCAGATTGATTAAGGGGGAAGGAGGGAGAGGGTGGGGGTGGGAGGGTAAGCTACGAAGAGTTACTGGGTGAATCCCCCCCTGAGTGAGGGACCGAGTCATCAGATGTGAAGGGGGTCACAGAGGACAACTATCGACTGCGCTGTTTTCTCATGACTGCGAATCAGGTGTACACAGATACAGAGATGCACCTAAATAGTTATTCATAGGCTATGCTTACGAATATACTAACGTATACACAAACGCATTATGTACATAATATATTTCAGCGGGATCGAAAACCGCACCCTTACAACCGTTAGCACATATTTATAACGATGCGAGATGAATATCCTGCAGTGCTAAAAAAAAATTGTAGCAAGACATCACTAAAGATGCTAGACTACTGACAAGGATTTCCAGTCTATCCATGATTAAATTCTTTGAGTCACTTCCAACTCGCTTGAATTTTCAAAAGCTATAACCCTACACCTACATCCATTTATATATATATATATATATATATATATATATATATATATATATATATATATATATATATATATATATATATATATATATATATATATATATATATATATATATAATGTATATGCATGTGTACGTGTATGGGCGCGCAGGCGTACAAAAATCTAAATTAAAAAGTATAAGCAACAGAAACGTAACTGAGACGAATCGACGCACTCTTATCAAACGGAATTAATTGACTTTGCTACCGGCCTTTGCACCGGAGGCAATCATTACTTTCTCAATCTCAAGCTGTAGAAAGGCATCAATGGCCCCAATGACCACATCACCTTGAAGAAGCCCCTCACCAAGCTAGACAACAAACTCTCTCTCTCTCTCTCTCTCTCTCTCTCTCTCTCTCTCTCTCTCTCTAGAGCAAACATACAAATGAACACAAACCCTGCGCGCACATACGTACACACACGAACACAAACATTTTATATATATATATATATATATATATATATATATATATATATATATATATATATATATATATATATATATATTAACATTTACAAAAATGTAAAATGTATTTTTTTTCTGGGATACAAACCTACGCTTTCATAAATGGAGTTAAGAGCACCTTGCGTGAGCAACTCCATTTATGGAAGCGTAGGTTTGCATTCCCATCGGGACAAATTATATATATATATATATATATATATATATATATATATATATATATACTTTTACCCTTAAAGGAGCTACCTTGCCGGTTTTGACCAACTATATTTGATAACAGTTTATTATTCCCACGTCCTGGCCCACATATGCCCGAGGGGTAATGTGCTGACAGCGTCTGCCCTTTCTTTGTTGAACTGAATATAGAATTTAGGTCAAAGTACTGAAACCTATGAGGTCATTCAGCGCTGAAACGGAAATTGACATAGAAGATTTGAAATGTGTAACAGGAGGAAAGCCTCGCAGTTGCACTATTAATCAATTGTTAGGAGAGGGTGGAAAGTAAGATGAAAGAGAATATGAAAGGAGGTACAGTAAAAGGAACGAAAGGAGCTGCAACTAGGGGCCGAAAGCACGCTGCAGAGAACCTGAAGTAATGCCTAATGCGCACCACATGAGGTGCACTGACGGCACTTGTCCCCTACGGAGGCCATTTCTTTTTTGGACATCCGTACACGTACAGGTATAAAGCACACAGGCCAACAATGGGTTATCTGCGGCTTAATATTAGGGAGATTAAAAGTTTTATGTATAAAAATTGACAACTATCGTAATATACATACATATACATTATATTCTGATTCAATTAATAATACCAGTTAACGAGAACAACTACTTATGGAGCTAGTATTTTATCCAGGGTATGTGGCAAAGTCTGTACAAAAGTTGTACTAGAAGGGAACAAAAGGGGAAATAAGTACATAAATAATATTCATTAAATTTATAACAAGCTGTTTAAAAACCTCGCAAGTACTGCAATACAAGGCATAAAATTAGGATTAATCTACGAACTCAAGATGGCCAAATAGAAACGACGAAAAGAAACTAAACTTTCTGGAGATCAGCAAGTTGCCTGGGCCACCAACCCGGATTTCCCTTGATAATTTTGCATTCTAAGAATACAAAGATACGTTAATATGCATACAAATGTACCTTACCCATATACGTATATATCTTCTATTCAAATTCTCACATAAATACACATTATCCAAACACAACACAAGAAACTGTCAAATATGAAACTATATATATATATATATATATATATATATATATATATATATATATATATATATATATATATATATATATATATATATATATATATATATATATATATATATATATACACATATATATATATATATATATATATATATATATATATATATATATATATATATATATATATATATATATATATATACACACACATATTCATATACATACACATAGCCTATATATTACAATTCTTTTCTTATGCTTCGGGGCACTGGCCTCCTGATAAGTAACACAGTAGTTTAGCCTACAAATGATCATTCATGATATTCTACAGTAATAGGAAGTCCTCATGATTTCTAGCGTAAACTAACCTACAGCTTACACTCACCATGCAATTTATCAGCAAAATGCATCATTTCTACCAACGCAGCCTAGGAAACTTACTATCATAAGAGGGTAGCTTATAAATAAGTCAGTATAATTTGAGGTTTATCATACCTAGTTAACCAACAGCAGTATATATATATATATATATATATATATATATATATATATATATATATATATATATATATATATATATATATATATATAAAATATAAAATAGAGAGAGAGAGAGAGAGAGAGAGAGAGAGAGAGAGAGAGAGAGAGAGAGAGAGAGAAAAGTTCACAACTGTTCCAGCAAACCACAACTCCGTGATGCACAAGTTTTCACACCTGCTCTGCTCTCTCTTCTTCAAGGTTAATCGCTCTTCCCTCAAGTCCTCTTGCTAACGCTCGTTTTTTTTTATATCTTCATTCATTTAAAAACAAAAAAGGTGAATGAATTTATTATTGTTAAAACATACTGACGTTCGTTCGTGTGGAGTAATAATAATCATAAAAATCATAACAGGTCTGAGAAATGTAGTTTATATTAGATAAGTCAATGAAGGATAAATTTTTAGGCAGAGAAGTCGAAGACATTTCAGTTTTCTTTGACATGTATTTCCTCCCTGCCTTCTCTTTTTCATTCATTCTTCCAATCAGTGTTACCCATTTTAAATATGTCCCTCCAGAACACAAAGCTATTTGTAATACTTCTCAATAGATTATGATTTTTCAGTTCCCAAAAATGTGTTCAAAAATGTTTTCAATTTCTCTGCCTACAAACTGATCCATTATTTGTTTATGTAACAAACTACTCTTCCCAGATCTATTGTAATCGTTTATCATCATTAATCAGTGCTTAAGAAATGGGTAGATAGACTACTGGAAATGAGTTCAAATCATTCAGGAAAGGCAAACGAAATCAGGGAATTCCACATTTAGGAAGAATGGCACGACAGCCGTATCACATAAAGTTCTGCTTTTCTTGAAATTACTTCCTTCTCCCAATTTCTTATTCACCTCATCTCATCTCTTTGTCCAGCCTATGTCCTCTGTATACGTACAAAAAATTTTGTTCCACGTTTCTACTCCGCCTCGAGTTACCTGTCTTGTAAAATCGCCAATCATTTTTGAAAACTGAAACAAATCTTATGGGACTGGTGAAAGAGCCACGAGTCATACCTGGGCCTGAAGGTTTATTCCTTATATATTCTCATAAATATCCACCACCCTTATTATAACGCATCTTCTCTAGCCTCCAGGCTCTTACTTTCCTAGTTCATTATCAATTGTGATTCTTTGGTATCTTTATATATAATCCAAATTCTCTGGTCTTCAGTCACGTGAATCCTACTTTAAATATTTATCAAATCTTTATACTATTTTCAGGTACTTTCCCTTTATGAGAGTTCATATTTTCCTCCCCTTACTGTCTCCCATCCTTGTTCGTGAATGAGACCAAATCTCATTACATCATTAAAGGTTATCAAATTTAAGAAACTCTGCACAACCTTAACTGTCGACTAAACCAAGTGAACTTCACATTCTCTTGAAAAAGTTCAAACTAGATCATTTAACTGGAGGCAACACTACATTTTGCATCATAAACAAAAATAAAATTTGAGATTTGCAAAGGTTCAATGTCACGCTATGTAATTTCCTTGTACTTTTTGTTTTTTTTAAGTCTAAAAATACTTTCATACGTTACTTCTTTCCGGGAAATTTCTGAAAAAAGAAGGAACCGTCAATAAAAAGTTCTAAACACAGACCACCTATAAAGGGGTAAATTAACCTAAAACAATTTAATATAAAAATTGAAAAAAGAAGCGGGGATCAGTATGAACAAAGGAGAAATTGAATAAAAAGAAATAAAAGAGGCGTTTCAAGCTTGATTAATACTATAAAGCGAATATCCATTTTTCACACCAGCAGCAAATGGCGTCATTTTAATATCCTGAATTCAATTAAATTATGCGGCTTTTTCGTAATAGAGAGAGAGAGAGAGAGAGAGAGAGAGAGAGAGAGAGAGAGA